>NW_007378789.1:54590-84839 GCF_000475195.1 Diaphorina citri
CGATTATGTTCGCGGATTTCGCGATTATTTTCGCGGATTTCGCGATTATTTTCGCGGATTTCGCGATTATTTTCGCGGATTTCGCGATTATTTTCGCGGATTTCGCGATTATTTTCGCGGATTTCGCGATTATTTTCGCGGATTTCGCGATTATTTTCGCGGATTTCGCGATTATTTTCGCGGATTTCGCGATTATTTTCGCGGATTTCGCGATTATTTTCGCGGATTTCGCGATTATTTTCGCGGATTTCGCGATTATTTTCGCGGATTTCGCGATTATTTTCGCGGATTTCGCGATTATTTTCGCGGATTTGGCGATTTTGTTCGCGGATTTTGCGATTATGTTCGCGGATTTGGCAATTACGTTCGCGGATTCGCGTCCCGAATCGACATTTTGGATATTTGGCAAGCCTACTTATAGTCAGCCTGGTGACTAAATCCTAGAGACAATAGCTCAATATAATATTGAGTGTCTAAACTGACCACATCAATGAATTGTGACTTGTGATAGTGTAATTTTGGGTGGTGTGTGCACTGAAGAATTGACCTTTGCACACACACAGACCGTTTAGGTTTCACCAAAATTTCATTGGCAAAAGCGCTGTCAAACATCAATGAATTGTGACTTGTGATAGTGTAATTCTGGGTGGTGTGTGCACTGAAGAATTGACCTTTGCACACACACAGACCGTTTAGGTTTCACCAAAATTTCATTGGCAAAAGCGCTGTCAATGCTTCCGACTTTCATCCCAAAAAAACCTTTCCTCCGCTGTTGAATTCAAAAGCAAAATTCCCTCCCTCTCTGACGAATTTTGTTTTGCCTTTGCACAGCCTCTTCCTCCCGTCCGCTCCCTCTATCATTTCGCTTTTTGTTTCATTAAAAACACAGAAATTACAAATGTTGTTAGCGAAAAGACAGAAAACATGTTACAAAATACATCTACATCTCTTGAAGCTTTTGTGAAAAATGAAAATGTTCTTTTCTTTCGTGATAGTCCAGTCAACAAGGGTAATTCTTTTTTATGTTTTCATGGGTAGCGCCAAGATAAGATGATGAATTAAGTTAATAGTGCACGAAATGGGAAAGGGAAGATACAACTGGTAATAGAATAAAAAGCGAGGGAAATAGTCCCTCGCCTAATGAAGGTCAGGGGAAAGTTTTGGGATATCTTTCTTGGAAAATCTCAAAGTTAGAGGTGTTTTTCGCAGGAACCTTGATTTTAGCTGGAAACATTGTTTAGCCTCGTATCCCTTCTATGAGAATTATGGTACCGGTTGGCTATTTTGGGACAGTTTCTCACGGCCCTTTTTTTCTGGAAGGAGGAACCTGACGTCCATGTTTACCCCTTCATAAGAGAAGGAATCTTTGTTCCCCTTTCACCTCAGGAGAGAGAGGGAAGCTTCGAGGTTGGCACAGGAGGAGGGGGAGGAGGAGAAAAGGTAGCCCTGACCGGAATAAAAATAACACTGCCCGCTTTATTCCGAAACCGTGTTTAAAAATTAACGAACTAATTGGAACCGCTGTACAGTCCATTTTGCATACATGCTCCCTCTTCATCCTACACAGGTATACGTTTACCTCTCTTGTTTCCCCTCCCACTCCCTCCTGTTCACAACAGCAAAATATGCAGGAAGGAAGTATAGAACTGAAACGAAATAACGGTAGGGGAAAAAAAGTGAAGGATAGATATTTGGGAGGAAGGGACTGTGAGCATGGTATGTCCCTGTCCCTTCGACCCCCCTATTTCCACAGGTTTCTATGTTTTCATTTTCAAAAGGAAAGACGTGTAACGTGCTCTCTCAATAGTTTGGTCTCCCCGGAAAGTCTAATAGTTTATAAGTTGATGTCATACTATCACTGTCCCTCACTTACAATTTTATTCGTTAAATTTGTCGAAATACCTACTAAATTTGTGATAGATTTCCCTTTCCCTTTGCCCTAACAACCAGCCATTATTGATGTTCCTTAACCTCCATCATCCTCGGCGCCCTTGTTTGGTTCTTCACACTCTTCTCCATATGCTTTCCCTTTTATGATATTTCTCTCACTTTGTTTCTGTCAGTATGACTGGACTAGTAGTGTTTTCACATTTAGATATTGCTGACTAACTTTTAAAACAAAATCTGGTACGAAGTTAAGACTGACTCCGGTCT
This sequence comes from Diaphorina citri, assembly GCF_000475195.1. Lineage (NCBI taxonomy): Eukaryota > Metazoa > Arthropoda > Insecta > Hemiptera > Psyllidae > Diaphorina > Diaphorina citri. The sequence goes on from NW_007378789.1 coordinate 56,745, forward strand.
ATCCTCATATCCTCTCCCTTTCCATCCTCCTCCTCCTCCTCCTCCTCCTCCTCCTCCTGTCCTTTCTATTATTTCTTCTCTACATTTTTATTTTTACGTCTTTTTCTTTACACATTTTAACATTTATGTTTTAAAATTTTATTAAATCTTCGTTAATATTTTTCTCTTTCCCCTCCTTTGCTTTTCATGTTAGCTTATTTTCAGCATTTACGGTTCCAGGCCCAGGGGCGACTCTGTGGGATGAAGTGGGTCTTTATTGTGTGAATTATTCGATCTTGGTAGTTGGTAGTTGTGAACATTTAACTTTTGTTTAGGATGTACTGACCACTTTTCGTCTCCCCTCCCTCTTTCCTCTTACACTATTTCTTCATTATGTAGGTATAATGTAGGTATGTACCAATGTACCTACTTCCTTTCTACTGTTTCTCAGTAAGACCACACTGTCCTAGCACATTTTTTTCATTTGCTTAAAAGCTGACTTAAAACTTCTTCAAGTAGTAATAGATTTAGTTCCAAGTACGCCAGAGCTCTGGTCTAGATTAATGTTCTTGTTTTTTACTTTCCTTATTTTACAATGTTAGAGTGAAATGTTAATCTGTTTCATAGTTATCTCTACATGTTCTTTTCTTTTATTCATGCTCCTTGAAAACTTCTTTCTCTGTTACTTCTTTTGCTTCTTATCAACTCCCTCTGTCTTTTCTCTTTCTTCTGTGTTTATTTTCATTCGAGTTTTCTTTTATGCTTGCTGTAATTTGCAAATTTAAGAAGATAGATGTCTTTTGCCATTAACCTCGCCAACAGCGAGCTAGGGTGACGTTGGTTCCGTTTCTAGTCAGTTTTATACAGACTCTTGGATCGGTTTCGTCTTTCATTTGTCTTTCGATAATATGTACTTGATGTTAGTTCTGGGATCTTACTGCATACTTGGGATTTATCTATTTATTGTAGATGTTCCACTGGCGCTCTATGGTCCTCATTCTTTCTTTGATCTATGTTCCCATTTGACAATTTCATAGTTTTGATGATGTTGGGCTAGTGTATCTCAAATTCTTATCATTTCGCTCGCTTGGACTGTTATCAGGTCGCTCATGCACTTAGACTGTTTGGGTGTTGGGTAATTTCTCAGTCTCTCTTTCACCCTTTTTTAATCTTATTCAATGTTCAGGTGCGTTCTTCATCTAGCTCTTTCATTTCTTGCTGCTTCTTCTCTTCTTTCCTTGAGTGCAATTTTGTTGACTGTTCTTAATATATTCGCCTTGTGAAAATCTACATCTTTCTTAGTCTCCTTTTTTGTCGCTCCCTTTTGTTTGCTCGCTTAGTTTCCTTCTTGGACTTTTATCAGGTCGCTCTGTTGGGGTGTTGGGTAATTTCTCAGTCTCTCTTTCACCCTTTTAATCTTATTCAATGTTCAGGTGCGTTCTTCATCTAGCTCTTTCATTTCTTGCTGCTTCTTCTCTTCTTTCCTTTAGTGCAATTTTGTTGACTGTTCTTAATATATTCGCCTTGTGAAAATCTACATCTTTCTTAGTCTCCTTTTTTGTCGCTCCCTTTTGTTTGCTCGCTTAGTTTCCTTCTTTCTTCTTCTCTCCGGGTTTTTTTTTTATCTTTACTTCTTCATTGTTATGTTTGTGTTTACTTTCATTAGGCGAAACGTCTCTCGCTCCCCCGTTGTTTCTTATCCCACCTCCTTTTCGTTCTTTCTCTTCTCATCTCCTATTCCTTTTTCCACGTCTTCTATTCCAACCTGCTGTTACTCCTGGAGGGTATGAGTTTTGTCTTCTTCCTCTTTCTCTTCCTCGTCTCTATTCTACTTTCTTTTCCCACGTTTCTTCTTCATCCCTTCTCTCTTCTCGTCCTCTTTCCCTTATTTTTCGCTCCCTCTGCACAGATATTTCGTATTCACACCTCGTCTTCAATATGACAAGTGAAATTAAAATTTATAATTTCAACTGTGGCATACTCTCTTTCTCCCTCGTTCTCCCATGTGGCCTACCATGTTCTTCTCCTCGACATCTTTGTCTTACTCAACCACCGTCTTAACCTCTTCATTTACTTACCCGCAACACTTCATTATTGAAGAAGGTTCTCCCTCGTTCTCCCATGTGGCCTACCGTGTTCTTCTCCTCGACATCTTTGTCTTACTCAACCACCGTCTTAACCTCTTCATTTACTTACCCGCAACACTTCATTATTGAAGAAGGTACTTTTGTTTATTAGTTACTAGACAGCTTGTGTGAATTTTTAAACAGAAACATCCCTCCTTTTGGAGATATTGTGTGAATGTTTTCCCTTCTTTGAGGAATGGTACAACTTTAGTTTGATCATCTCAGTATTATGAATATTTTTATTTCTTTAATCTATCCAATTTCCCATTATGCTAATATCAAATTGGCGTGGGTATATTTGATGTTTTTGTTTCTTTTCATTGAAACTAACTATTTGCACATATTCAAGTTGACTTTCCCCTTGTTCTTATAACAAGCACTTCAAATTACAAGAACGAAGCTGATAATTTTCACATACTCGCACGGGAAAGGCCAAGAAAGAAGAAAATGTACCTATCTGATTTCTGATTGTTCTCACTAGATCCCTACTGTCAGCTGTCACCATGTTAGTCATACAGGCCCGAAGAGCCATGATGGCATTTATGCATATTTATGCTAATCCTGTGCAAATATTACAATAGGGAACATATTTCTTTAATCTATCCAATTTCCCATTATGCTAATATTGAATTGGCGTGGGTATATTTGATGTTTTTGTTTCTTTTCATTGAAACTACCTGTATTTGCACATATCCAAGTTGACTTTCCCCTTGTTCTTATAACAAGCACTTTAAATTACAAGAACGAAGCTGATAATTTTCACATACTCGCACGGGAAAGGCCAAGAAAGAAGAAAATGTAAGAAGTACCTACCTGATTTCTGATTGTTCTCACTAGATCCCTACTGTCAGCTGTCACCTTCCCTGACCATGTTAGTCATACAGGCCCGAAGAGCCATGATGGCATTTATGCATATTTATGCTAATCCTGTGCAAATATTACAATAGGGAACATTTTACTTAGGAGAGAAAAACTCCCCCTCCAGTCTTTTACCCTTTACCTTTTTTACCTCAAGATATACTTGGGTTAAGTCTCCCGCATTTTGCTACAGAACGGGAATTGAATTGCTAAAACCGTTTTAGGCTGGGAAATTTTTGCTGTTGAGGGTTTTCTTGGCTATGTAAATGGACTGAGTTTGATGAACTGTTTCTAAAGACGCGTAAACACTATAGTCGAGTCAGTCAACGATTAAAACTCATATAAAGTACTAGACTAAATCCCATATTATAAAGTAGTCAAATAAAATCCCATTTTGCCTCTCAATCTCATTGAGTTGCCAAAGTAGGTATACCTACATAAAGTAGGTAGTTAGTTAAGCTCTAAAGTTAAAAGATTTTGATAAATTTAATGAAAATGAGAGAACTAATATTATTTTTAGTGGATGTGACAGAAGTACCAATTTCCATCATAATAATATGAGAGAAATGTGTCAATTTTTTTCTCCCTCCTCTCTCTTCCTCTCCTTTCTTTCTTTCTCTCTATCTCTTGCTCCCTCTCTTCTCTTTCATTCTCCCTCTCTCCTTCCTTTCCTTTCGTGTTTCGAAGTCTCTATCTAATTTATTTCTTTCTCACTTCTTTCCTAATTTACCACGTCCTTTCTCTCTTTCTCCCCTTCCCTCTCCCTCCTGAAGTTTTCCTTCTACGTCATTAGTGTTGTTTTGTGTGTAGTAGGTTCACTTTGTATACAATGTCCTCTGGAATACCCTAACCTAACTCTCTGTGTTCAGTTCCCGGTCCCAGAATTAATGCCCGGGGGGGGGGGGGGGGGGTTAAAAACAATTTTCTTTTTTTCGTGACCAAGAAGTTAGCGGGGGGGGGGGGGGGGGGTCTTCAAATGAATTTTATTTAATTCTGGTGGAAAGGCAAAGTTTATTCAGGTTAAATTTCATTCATTAATAAAACTTAATTAGAGAGAGAGTATGTTTAGGTATATACTTACTTATGTAGACTTGTAGAGGGAAGGAGAAGGAGCGTAGAAGATGTTTGGAAAGTTACCTCTCCATCCCTCTCTCTCTCTCTCTCTCTTTCTCTCTCAACACACTGTTGACATAAGCTCATGTTTTACTATACAAGAGAAGGAACGCTGAAGAGCGAGAGAGAAAGAGGGAGGGAGGGAAGGGTTTTATAAGGACAGTGTTAGGAGAACTTTTCAGAGCTGTTTGGAGGAGAGGAGAGGGGGGGGGTTGTAAACATTGTAAATTTGTGGATAATACGAAGTGGTGAATAGAGTACCTAGTTATACCTAATTCAACCCGAACCAAACCACCTTGAATAATGAAAACCGTAGCTTTGTAATAAAATTAAATACAGTACTTCCCTTCCTACAGGATAAGGAAAGTAAAAAGAGATTTTACGCCTAAGCTGAAAATAGGTGAAGGTTATGAAGTTATGATGATGCATCACTGAGAAAAAAAACTAGGGTGCCGGTAGCCCAATCGGGTGACTGGGTTTCGGCACTCTAATTTTGAACTCTATATCGCGAAGCTCGACTCTATGGTTACTTATACCCATTAGCTAATAATATCCTTTGTAATCTGAGTTCCAGCCACCCTGTAGCACAGGAAATAAATTTTATTTTCATTGTGCTACTGAAAATAATTTCTCTGTATTATTTGTTTTTAATAACTCGCTCGCTGTATTTAATTCACACTGTGCTCCACTTCATGGGGACGATTGAAGGGCAAATTAGGATCCTAAGCCTATCCCAACAAAAAACTGGAATTTCAACTTTTTATACAATTTCACAATTTGCATGATCTCTTTAGCGTTAAAAATTTACCAAGAGTCGACCTCCAAATTAAGTTAGAACTAAGCTTGCTCAACCAAAAATTAAATCACACAGACCTGTCAGTTTCAAATTTCCATCCTTTTGTATAAAATTCGCATCATTCTGCCTCTTTCCAATTTTCGCAACGGACTTTCGGCGCACACTGTTCCGAGCCTTAAATTATGTGTATGTGTGTCTTACATCTCATATATCAGACATAAATCTTCATTAAGTTCAGCGAATCCATTATTCTATGCCGGGAACCGGGATCCTACAGGTATAGGGGAAATTTGTCGAGGGAGGAGGGGAAAATGGAGGGAGAGAATGTAGGTTGTGTGAGGGAGGATTGGACAACGGGGGTGTTTGAGGGAGAGATTGAAGGGATGAGGGAAAAACTATAGGTTGTAAGAGAGAGGAGGGTAAAATAGGTATGCATGAGAGAGACTATACTAGTATAGGATGCATAAAGGAATATTTATTATAGGTTGCAGGAGGGAAAAACAGGATTGCATAAGGCAGAGAATTAAGATGGGATGGGGGGAGAGATAGGCAAGGGATTTACCTAGCACTGAATATTTCCTTCGGAGGAAAATTTGACGTATTGTGCTATGTGCTAGTAATTTCTAGTATTCGTTTTCTTCCTTTTGTTATTGGTTAAAGTAAAGACTGACAGCTTAGTTAAGTTTAAAGCACACCTATCTTGTAAACGCTAGATCGCGGGTTTTATTTCCGTCGCGCGCCGCGCTGGGACAAAACTTCATTTTACACAAGATTCGTTTTCGGAACGGCTGGCTTTCTCCTGTCCTGTCCTCTCTTCGATTTCGGGACGATATGACCTCAGTATGGTTACAGTTCCCTCTATCAAACCTCTTCATCTCCATCTCTTCGTCCTGCATATTGGGACCGAAGAGGACCTGTGGGGAATGTTGTTCATAAATTTTAAATGACGTCACGTCAAATTGTAATAAAGAAGTAATAAAAGGTCAATATGGAAGGATGCAATAAAATGAGAAGAAGGGCCCCGTTCTAAATGTCTTAACTGTTAGGGGAGAGGGTGGACAACGGAAAGACCGGGGGGGATAAGTAGATGGGTGTTGGGGAAGATTATTGGAAGGGGAGGGAGAGAATAGTCAAAGGGCGGAGGGGATAAACAAAGGAGAGACGGGGGGGGTAGGGGATAGATGTAAGGAGAAGGAGGGAGAGAATGGCCAAGAGAATGGAGAAAGTGGAAGTGAGAGAGGAAAGAGGGTTGTTCATAAGTGGGAGAAGGGATAGGATTGCAGTTTCTTTGTGTTATTATGTCACAACTTTGGTGCTCACTGCAGCATTGTAGGATTTTCCCAATATCTCAATAATCCTAAAATCCAATGTTTACCTACCATGCTGGCACCGGTCGCTATGCGCATTTATATGCCATAGCTACTCATTTTCCTCACGAGGCTGAGTGGGCCCCGCAACAGCCAGTCACGGAATCAATCATTTGCATGATACAAAATTTCTTGCCCCCGCCGGGAATCGAACCCGGGTCTCCCACGTGCAAGGTGAGCGCAGTGATCACTACGCCATGGGAGTTGACGTTCTACCCGATATCGAAACTACAAAAATAAGGTCAGGTAATTTTATCCATCAGTGGATAATAAATTCACGTCCCTCCTATCCGGGGGTAAAATTTTATAATTTGTTCTTCATCATGATCAGGTTACAAATAATTTCTCCTTACATACAGCTGTCACCATGTCATTCTCCGATATTTTTTTGATAAATGATGTCTCGGTCCCCTTCGCCCCCCGCGTATCCACTTTGCCCCTCCTCGGCCCTATTTTTCGAAATTTCGTTTTGTCTCTCTTTTTCGTCCTCGCCAGGGAAAATTGATGATCGGAATGTCAGTGGAATTCTGAAAACAAGGGGCATCTGAATAGTGTGAGGGGTTTAGAGGGGTCTAGGATTTAGGGCGATAGGGACCTAGGGGTTTAGGGGGTTGAGGGATCTAGGGGTTAGGGACTTAGAGCAGCCAGAGGAGACAAGGGCTATGAATATAAAACAGACACGGGGGATTTTCTATCTCTACAGGGTGCATCAGAATGATTGATTTCCTCTCAGTCATTCAGTGTGTCACAAAAGTAAGAGATTTTTGAAAGCTGCCTGAAAAATTTACTTTTTTTTTACTTTCTATTTTTTATTTTAATCAGAGAGTTCCTGGAGGCCAAATTCCCAAAATCACAAAAAGATAGAAGAAGAGACGAGGAAATGGCAAAGAAGCGCCACAATTGCTCTCGGTGTGAAATCTCATTACAGAAGTGAATTAAAATTCCTTTGTACCGAAAAGTAGGTTCTCCTAAATTTCCATCTCCTGTCTCCCATTTCTCCCTCCTCTGCCTGAAGGAGGGGGAAAGAGAGAGAGAGAGAGAGAGGAAAGGAGAGAGAGAGATAGAAAGAGGGAGACGTTTTTTCACTGCATTTTTCTGCCTCTCTCTCTCTTCTTTGGTTTTTTCCATTTTATAAAGAGAAAGAAAATTACATGATTAAACTTTTTTGTCTGACTTTGTCTCTCTCTCTCTCTCTCCTTCTCTCTCTCTCCCCTTCTCTCTCTCCCTCTTCTCTCTCTCCCCCCTTCTCTCTCTCCCCCCTTCCCTCTCTCTCCCCCCTTCCCTCTCCGAGTCAAAACAAAAATTTCCCTCTGATATTGTGGCGGGGGGGAATCATCTCATTTGTTACCCACCCCAAAGTTGCTTATGTGCATGTGTGTGGGTGTGCGTTTCAAAATTGCGTGTGGAAGATTTTTGTTACGTGTGCGTAAAGGTGAACGTGAAAGAGAGAGAGGGAGAGGGAGGGATAAGAAGAACGAGAAGGGAGATAAGAAGAGGAAGGCCGAAGGAGGGAGAGAGTGAAAGAGAGAGAAAGATGGGAGGGAGAGAAGAAAAGGAAGGAGGGAAAGACATTTATTAAGGGGAAGAAACCCGTTTAACGTCTTACGTGCATAACAGAGAAAACAATCATATTCTCAGGCAATAATCATTTTTTATGGTGTTCGCCATTATTTGCAGTCACTTCTTTATTGTCACAGAACGAACACTCAGATATTAGCTTACCTAGTTCAGTATTTATTATACCTGTCAAGAAGGAAATTCTGGAGCATCATTAGTTGGGACCACCCAGACGTGGCCAAGGTTAAGCAACCGCAAGTTTGGTCAAGGTAGTATGCGGTGAACATCGCGAAAATCACGGAAGAAGATCTAGTGCTCCGGACAACACAGATAACGCTTGGTGTGGACACAGCTTGAGGGACGAGAGACCGAGACTGACCTACAGACAGGACAAACGAAAGATGAAAGAATTGAAAGAAAATATATGAGCTGGGTCCACACATATGTGTTCTGGGACACCCTGTATATTCGACGCCCTCAATTGATGTCAATTGAATCCGTACACAGCCTCAGCAACATAGATTCACGTCTCCACCTCGTCGATCGACGGCGTCGACTATGCCATGTGTGGACACAGCTTAAGAAGTTTGAAGAAGTATGATACACGTCTGGGAACTTTCAGAGATCTAGGAGTATGAGGGGGTTAACTAATTTCCCGTCCCGCGCCAAATTCAATCCCATTCGTGTGACGTGCCGGGAAAAATCGAACCAAGAGTGCGGTGGGTATGGGAAATTTATCATGTCGTGCTTTCTATGCAATATAAAGAGCATACTCTCTCGCAAACTTGGGGGAAAAACTGGAGCACCCGAGCAAATCCAATCCGAAAAGTGTAATGGATTTCGAAATTTATGACCTGGGGACTTTTCCCCGAAGTTTGTGTACAAAAATTATTAATAAAACGATTCTGTGCAAATAGTTTGGCGTATAAATAATGGCCACCAACTTCCCCTCAAATCCTTTCTAATCCGAAAAGTGTAATGGATTTCGAAATTTATGACCTGGGGACTTTTCCCCGAACTTTGTGTACAAAAATTATTAATAAAACGATTCTGTGCAAATAGTTTGGCGTATAAATAATGGCCACCAACTTCCCCTCAAATCCTTCTCTCCCCCTTTTTCCCCTCCTCTTTGATTCCTTTTTCCCTCCTTCATTGCCCTTGACTCCTTTCCCGTATTCCTTTTCCCTTCCCTTATTCCTCCTTTTGTCCTTGACTCCTTTGCTTCCCCTAAATCCTTCTTTTCCCTTCCTTTATTCTTCTCTTTCTACTTTCCCCTTGACTCTCCAATTTCTCCTTCTCTCCTCTCTTTAGTCTCTTTGTTTTTCTTTTCCTCTTCTATATAATTATACTCTATATTCTTTCTACTCTAAGCTTTTCGTCCTTCTTTTTCTTGCCTCTTTTCAGCTGTTTTTTCTCCTCTCCCTTTACTTTACCTTCCATCTCCTCTCTAGCACTTTTTACAGTATACTCTATTCTTTCTACTCTAAACTCTTCGTCCTTCTTTTTCTTGCCTCTTTTCAGCTGTTTTTTCTCCTCTCCCTTTACTTTACCTTCCATCTCCTCTCTAGCACTTTTTACACCAATAAATAGTTGAATAACTAGGTAGGTATGTACTTGATTGCAAAAATTTTCGCTCGCACTCATGTAAACAAAATCTCCATTCCCCTCCCGGGCATTATTCAGGCTTTCGGGCGATTTGCCAACCATTTGGCTGAAAATCCACACTCACCTTCCATCTATTAACGGTTCTACAAATATCAGAAGTATTCCAATAACAATAGAAGGTATAGACTACAGTGCATACCGATAAAATAGTAAATTATTATGTACAATAATATCAAATCTTTGAATTGCTTGGAGGGTAACGCGTCTGCCTTGCAAGCGCTAGGTCGCGGGTTCGATCCCCGTCCGGGGCGGATTTTATTCTACACAGATAAGGTTCTTTCTTGGAACGGATGCTGGCTTTCCCCTATCTTGTCTTCTTTCTCTCTTTGCTTTTGGGAAAAAAAACCTTGGACGTCACAGCATTCGTTCTATTCCAAATTTACAAAGAGGGACACGAGAATGGTGCGTTAAATACTTTCCAACATACATTTTAGACAGCTATGACTAACTTGACTAGGTAATTGAGTAGTTCTCATAGTGAGTTGCATTTGAATGGGGGCTATCATCAATTAAATTGACGCCAACCTCAGCTAGTAAAAGGTAATACATAATTGGCCTTAGCTAATACAAGCGAATGTATATAGGTGGCCTGAACAGCCTTAACTAGTAAACGTAAGGGGCACTGTCACCTTAGCTATAGTAAAAGCTAATGGATATGTGGCCTTGGCTAGTACAAGCTAATGCATAGTTGACCTTACTTTGTAAAAGGTAATGCATAAAAAATGTCCTTCCCTTGTAAAGGCTAATAGATGGCCTTGGCTACTAAATTTTAAGGAACATGTGACCTCAGCTAGTAAAACGTAATGCATCGATGGCCTTAGCTGGTAAAATGTAATGAATGGGTAGCGTAAGCCGTAAGCTTCGTCCTGATAAAAGCTGATGCATTAGGACCATTAGGTCCCTTTGGCTAGTAATAGTTACTTATACCCATTAGCTAATAATATCCTTTGTAATCTGAGTTCCAGCCACCCTGTAACACAGGAAATAAATTTTATTTTCATTGTGCTACTGAAAATAATTTCTCTGTATTATTTGTTTTTAATAACTCGCTCGCTGTATTTAATAATTTTCATTTCCTTTACCTGTGGGAGACTTTATTGGGCATGTTAATTGAAGAAATGACTACCTAATGTGTATAGCTGCCTCTGCTACTTGATGTCTAATCATATGTGGGAGACTTTATTGGGCATGTTAATTGAAGAAATGACTACCTAATGTGTATAGCTGCCTCTGCTACTTGATGTCTAATGTGTGGCATGGCAATATTCACAAGTACTATTTCAAATTAAATGTTGAAGAAGAAGAGGCATATGTACATATTGTACATGTATGTACCTACAATAATGGTACATGTGTACCCACTGAGTACTGAATCCATATTGTTGAAGTTATACTTACTATTCAGAGTTTTTCCATCTGTCTGTCTAGTTATGCTGATGGAGCAGATGGACCTAACTGTCCCCTTTTCTACAACCCGTTTGTTTGACCGATTTTAATGTTTACCCAGAACGGTTTACAAAATTACTATTTTTTATTTTCCCATTTCCAATTCATTCCTTGTTTGCCTCAATACCAAATTGTCATCGTTTAACCTTGAGACCTTGATCATCAGATTTGCCGCGTACTGCTTTTTTGGTTCTGCTGGGCTAGTCAACCACAAACAACCGAAAAACCACAGCTATTATTTGCTGAATTGGTAGATAAACTCTAGCTTAACGTTATCTGAGGCTTCTATTGGTAAAGCATTGCTGGTACCTTAACGAGGTTTCTGTGAACAACGAATTGGTATCCTGGTTATGTGCTTACCTTAAAGCAGGCTGTATAGTCGCTTGATTTGAGGATACACAATGTCAATAAATAGATATACCTACACAGACTGTTGGTAGTAGATAATGTGGTTTTGGCAATGTTTAACATATATACCAATCACTGTGTGGAACCTGCACCGTACATTAGCTGTACAGCTGAGCTAAAACATAGCTAACCAAAATTTGTTTGGTGTCAGACAAATCAAGAATTAAGTCAAAGAAGCTGTAATATAAATGTAATAAACTAATGCAAAAAGTGAACTAGCATTGTACTAAAGGGATATATGGATGTTTAGGTAGGTTAAAAAACCAAAAACCGAAGTGGGACACATACGCCCCCGTGTGGGAATAAATGGGTTAGTAACCGATCTAGAGAGAAAGATTTGTCTGTTTGGTCCCGTATTTTTGGCACATCCACTAATAGTTCTTTCCTTGTCAAGTACTTACCTGGTTTATGTCTCTATGTCTTGTTAATTTAGGAAAGAAGAACTTGACTTTTATGTCAATAAACGGAGAGGGGAAGGAAGGATTTAGAAAGGGGAGGAGGTTTATTTTTTAAGTGCATAGTGTAAAAACATGAATATTTTATAATAAGTAGGTCCCTAATACATAGGTACTACTTAGCTATTAGCTATTACGAGGTAGGTATTTAACTTCCTCTCTCCCTAGCTCTTTCTCTCTTTCCTACTTTGCCTCTGAAGTGTAAATAGTCTCCCTCTCCTCCTTCCTCTACCTTTCCTTTCTGCATATCCTTACTTTCTTAATAATCTCTTTCTCTCCCCTCCTCCTCATCTCCCTCTTTTTCTCTCTTTCCTTTCTCTTCCTTTTCTTTATGCATGTTCTTCTTACTTTCTAAATAAACTCTTTCTCTCCCTCTCCCCCTTCTCTCCCCTCTCTCTATTACGCTCTCCCTCTTCCCTTCCCGTCCCTATTTCTCTCTCTCCCTCCCTCTCTACTTCTCTCTCTCCCTCCCTCCCTACTTCTCTCCCTAACGATGCTGAGATCGTCATGTGTAATGTAATGAGTTTAAACTGCTTTGAACATTTTCTTTCATTCCGTTATATGTACCCTTGGTTTCGTCATATCTCCATTTTCTAACATCACGTTATATCTTGGTTACTTTTCATATGACATTGGAGTCGAAAATTGCCATCAAATGAGCTTTCTTCAAGGAGACGTCTTTGGCCCCCTCCTGTCTTGAATGTAGAACAGATAGAGAACTGTATGTTATGGGGAGAGAGATTCAAAGAGATTGAGATAAAGAAATAGATGAGAGAGGGAGAGAAATGGAGAATAGGAAGGGACATAGAGAAATGGAGGAAAGAGAGAGAGAAAGGGAATGAGAAGGGGAAGAGAGAGTAATGAAACCTTGAACGATGCATACTTGAGGGCAAAAACTGTTATGTTTCTTTTGTAATTGCCATTGAAATAGAATACCTAATCAGTTATTTATTTTCTATTAAATTATGCTTAACAAGTTACATCTCTGACATAGTAAAAATATAAATAAAGAATTATGTAAAACAAAGGACAATGTGTGAGAGAACTGAAATAAAAGAAAACGAAGGAAAGCAATAAATGGGGTACATCTTGTACATGTCATTTTTTCTGAATTATAGGTAGGTATGTATATCTGTTCTTGTTATTATATTTCTACTTCTTAAAACTAAAGATGTATTTTGTACTCTCTGTTTCAGGTATGATTTAAACCAGGGCAGGGGGTGGTTGGTTCAAGTGATGTATGCAAGTTGGAAGTTATAAAACCATGGGTGAGACGAATACGCCTTGATCAGTTATCAATCTTATAGCAGCAGCTGATTTTATTTTATTCCATTTGCCACTTGGTGTTGGAGTTTTCTAGATCTTGTACAAGCCTCTGGTGATGTTGGTCCATTTCCATTGTAGGCACCTTCTTTATGTGTAAATAGTAGTTGGCATTAATATGTGCTGTGACATCAGTTTCATTAGTCAGAGTTATATTGGAATCAGGAAAGAGATTGTGTCAGCGCATACTTAAATGTTTGTCACAAATATAGTTATCCAATTAATATTAGATGTCGATACTTAACTGTTTTGCCTTGACTTGGACTTGATTCACGAACCTCCAGATCCGAAGTCCAAAGAAAATGACTTTTCGCGGGAGAGAAAGAAGTTGAAGGGGAGAGAAAAAGGGGTGAAACGGGGGAAAAGTTAACATTGAGGTTTGATAAGAAATATAAATTTCAAGGAAAACGAGTAAAATTTTCGGGAAAATCTGAAATCTCTCGGGAAAAAGGTTTTAGAAAAGAAAGGAAAATGTCTGCTAAGTAGTTCCTTGCTTTTTTTGAAGCATGGATGCCTTCGCGCCCAAATTATTCGACATTGTAAGGGGGTGGCGGCCAAAGTTTACAACTCTGAAAACCATCAGAAATATTCAAGTTGAATAAAATTGAAAGTTCTATAAAATTGGTATCTACATATAAACAAAGCTTTAGAAAACATAAAGACAAACTTTTCAGTTGAACATAGACTTGTGATTGAGATTTCCGTTGTATACTTACCTATATCTAGTTTGAAAACTAACTAATTTCCATTTGCTTGAGCAGACTGGAAAATTTGTCTTGTTAGTGAAATCCAACATTGGATGTACTGAATTTAATTTTGATAGATACTTACCTAAATATAAATAAATAATATAAAATGATATTGGTATTATTAGAACATACCTACAGTTGTATATTCCACATCAAGGAAAACTTACCTGCTGAAGAAAGTTCCTTTGAAAAAGGGTAATGCTGAAAATGATGTCAACTTTTGCAGTTGTGCCTGTTGTTCACTAAACAAAAAGCCAAACTGCAAGACGTAAGAAATAAAATGTTAAAAGAACACGCGCGAAAGAAAAGAGGAAGAGAAAATGGAAAATAAATATACAGCAAAGGATCCGAGAAAGAAAATATACACTAATGGAATTCTGTTCAAAGCAGCAAAGTGTAAATTAATTATTTCCTTTGAAAAGGAGAAAAAAATTGAAAGAATAACAATGTCAAATCCGCCATTGCTATACCTAATGTATATCCGTTACCTGAAATATAGCAGTTTAGCCTGTTCTTGTCTGTGAAGCTATAAAGAAAAGTAGAGCCAAAAGAATCCATCTCTTTGGAGAGAGGCACCTGATTAGGATCAGATGATGGAGTTGGAAACTCATGTGAATCTTCTGTGTACAAAAAAGAGGTTCGATAGAGGGAATGTAATTGCTAAGGTATTATCGTCCCGCGAAAGCGAAGGGAGAAGAAAGACAGTGTAGGAGAAAGCCAGCCGTTATTCCTTTCTGATGACGAACCTTACCTGTTTAGGATAAAATCCACTCTGGGCAAAAATCGAACCCGCGACCTATCTATCTCTTCCAAGGCAGACGCGAAAAATCATACCGTGAAGCGATTTCGCTCACAGTTTCCATTCCAGAGGGAGAAGAAAGACAGTATAGGAGAAAGCCAGCTGTTATTCCTTTCTGATGACGAACCTCACCTATTTAGGATAAAATCCACTCTGGGCAAAAATCGAACCCGCGAGCTATCTCTTCCAAGGCAGACGCGAAAAATCATACCGTGAAGCGATTTCGCTCACAGTTTCCATTCCAAAGGGTTTACCATATGCAAAGGTTTGTGTTACAAGTAGGTATAAAAGATTTGCTGTGCATAATACGAGTAGTAAATATCCGTACGGCAAGAAGACAAACATGACTAGGAATGGGATTGCATAATAAATATTAGCACTGAGTATATTACGTTCTACATATGATACAGTGAGTGAAAAAAGCCTGGAAACGGATAAAGAGCTTTGAGGGATGACAGAAGCCAGCCCATGAGCCCACTAAAAGGCGGTTAAATTTGTGTAGTCTCTTGGAGCGACCTACACAGATGTGGTCTATCGAAATGGGCCACCCTCTGAAACTTCCATGTGAAGTCAGTTATACCACACTGTGCTCCACTTCATGGGGACTTTTGAAGGGCAAATTAGGATCCTAATCCTAACCCAACAAAAAATTGGAATTTCAACTTTTTATACCACAATTTTCATGATCTCTTTAGCGTTAAAAATTTACCAAGAGTCAACCTCCAAATTAAGTTAGAACTAAGCTTGCCCAACCAAAAATTAAATCACACAGACCTGTCAGTTTCAAATTTCCATCCTTTTGTATAAAATTCGCATCATTGTGCCTCTTTCCAATTTTCGCAACGGACTTTTGGCGCACACTGTTCCGAGCCTTAAATTATGTGTATGTGTGTCTTACATCTCATACATCAGACATAAATCTTCATTAAGTTCAGCGAATCTATTATTCTATGCCGGGAACCGGGATCCTACAGGTATAGGGGAAATTTGTCGAGGGAGGAGGGGAAAATGGAGGGAGAGAATGTAGGTTGTGTGAGGGAGGATTGGAAAACAGGGGTTTTTGAGCGAGATATTGAAGGGATGAGGGAAAAACTATAGGTTGTAAGAGAGAGGAGGGTAAAACAGGTATGCGTGAGGGAGATGCATAAGGGAGGATTTGTAGAACGGGGGTGTATATGAGGTAGGTAGAGATTCAAGGGTGGGATGGAAAAACTAGAGGTTGGAAGAAGGAAGAGGGTAAAATAGGTATTCATGAGGGAGATACTATAGGATGCATAAAGGAAAACTTATTATAGGTTGGAGGAGGGAAAAACAGGATTGCATAAGGCAGAGAATAAAGATGGGATGGGGGGAGAGATAGGCAAGGGATTTACCTAGCACTGAATTTTCCTTCGGAGGAAAATTTGACGTATTGTGCTATGTGCTAGTAATTTCTAGTATTCGTTTTCTTCCTTTTGTTATTGGTTAAAGTAAAGACTGACAGCTTAGTTAAGTTTAAAGCACACCTATCTTGTAAACGCTAGATCGCGGGTTTTATTTCCGTCGCGCGCCGCGCTGGGACAAAACTTCATTTTACACAAGATTCGTTTTCGGAACGGCTGGCTTTCTCCTATCCTGTCCTTCTCTCTTCGATTTCGGGACGATAAGACCTCAGTATAGCTTTGTAATAAAATTAAATGCAGTACTTCCCTTCCTATAGGATAAGGAAAGTAAAAAGAGATTTTACGCCTAATACCTACTTACCTTCAAGAAGTCTTCAAGTTTGGCGTCTGCTCATGCTAGGAAGCTCAAAATAGGTGAAGGTTATGAAGTTATGATGATGCACACTGAGAAAAAAAAATAGGGTGCCGGTAGCCCAATCGGGTGACTGGGTTTCGGCACTCTAATTTTGAACTCTATATCGCGAAGCTCGACTCTATGTCTATAATATAGCATTCCAACAGCCTAAATCAGGGGAAGTAACCTAATTATAGAGTTCTTCCACTTGTGGCACCCTGTCACCATTTTTTTTTTCTTCTTTCTCAGTGCACTGTTTAAATTTTCTTAGCTGATTGTGTGAACGGAGCTTTAAGTTTATTATAAGTTAGCTATATGAAGGTATATAAGCGTCGAGATTTCTATACATTGTTCTGACCTTAGGTCAGTTTGCACTTTTCCATCAAGACCAGCCACAGCCCTCTTTCAAATCTATCCCTTCCCCTTTCTACTTGAGGTCCGTTGGGACAATAGATTGTTATTTATTATAGGGAAACCCACAGGAGAGGAGAGCGGCCCATACATAGTTTTCTAAAGAGCTTTCTATGTTTGCCGTCCGAAGGTTTCTCACACGGGACGATATGAACTCAGTATGGTTACAGTTCCCTCTATCAAACCTCTTCATCTCCATCTCTTCGTCCTGGACATTGGGACCGAAGAGGACCTGTGGGGAATGTTGTTCATAAATTTTAAATGACGTCACGTAAAATTGTAATAAAGAAGTAATAAAAGGTCAATATGGAAGGATGCAATAAAAAGACAAGAAGGGCCCCCTTCTAAATGTCTTAACTGTCAGGGGAGAGAGGGTGGACAATGGAGAGACGGGGGTGGGGGATAGGTAGATGGGAGTTCGGGAAGATTATTGGAAGGGGAGGGAGAGAATGGTCAAAGAGACCTCAGTATGGTTACAGTTCCCTCTATCAAACCTCTTCATCTCCATCTCTTCGTCCTGCATATTGGGACCGAAGAGGACCTGTGGGGAATGTTGTTCATAAATTTTAAATGACGTCACGTCAAATTGTAATAAAGAAGTAATAAAAGGTCAATATGGAAGGATGCAATAAAATGAGAAGAAGGGCCCCGTTCTAAATGTCTTAACTGTTAGGGGAGAGGGTGGACAACGGAAAGACCGGGGGGGATAAGTAGATGGGTGTTGGGGAAGATTATTGGAAGGGGAGGGAGAGAATAGTCAAAGGGCGGAGGGGATAAACAAAGGAGAGACGGGGGGGGTAGGGGATAGATGTAAGGAGAAGGAGGGAGAGAATGGCCAAGAGAATGGAGAAAGTGGAAGTGAGAGAGGAAAGAGGGTTGTTCATAAGTGGGAGAAGGGATAGGATTGCAGTTTCTTTGTGTTATTATGTCACAACTTTGGTGCTCACTGCAGCATTGTAGGATTTTCCCAATATCTCAATAATCCTAAAATAAATGAAAATTATAATTTTATGTTCAAGAAACAATGGTAAACTCAAAGGAGGCAATGATGTTAAGAAATTAAACACAGCCCCTAATATAGCTTGGTGGTAGTCTCTTAATGCGGGGTTTGGGGTTCGAGGTGACTGCCTATCGTTAGAAGTTGTCAAAAGGACTGCCTCAAAATAATAATAATAATAATAATAATAATAATAATAATAATAATAATAAATAAAAAAATATAAACAAATAGTTCATACCTAGGTACCAGAAAAAACAAAGCTACTACCATCATCACGTCTCCAGATAAAACAGTCAACTAAAGAATCTGTAGCAGACAGTGACATTAATTCACAAACAGCTCTCTAATTACTACCGCTAACAAAAGGATCAAAAGAAAATCCAGACATCTTCTCTGAAAACAAAAGACATTCAAATAACTCCGTAATTACAATAGTCAAAGAAATGTACCTATGCAAAAAAGCTCTGAGAAATAGATAAGAAAAGTACCCCTCAAAGAAGAGATTTGGTTTGTGGCTCTTTGTGGATGTAACAGAAGTCTGGCATTATGTATGTTGTGAAATTTGATTCTTGAGACGTGTCAGGCAGGAGATGTGCTATGCTAAATGTTAGAGAAAAGAAAAGAGAAGAATTAATACTAATAAAACAATTGACATTGCATGGGTTTGTTTGATTCAACAACTTTTTAATAAATATTTGACTCTACCTATATTTCTGATAAAAATTTCCAGTTGACCACTCAAAGATTGAGAAATGGTACTCCTGGAATAAAAGGATATAATATTCCTGGAATAACAATAAAATAGAATATTCCGGGAATAATAGAATAGCATATTCCTAGAATAATAGAATGGACTACTCCTGGAAAAAGAATAGGTTCGGAGACTTCAAAGGGTGTTCTTGGTATTCCCAATCATACTGGAGACTTTTCTGGATCTATTCCAAAGGTAAAAGTAGGTAGTAGGGTGGAAAATAACGATAAATTAAATACTATAACCCAATGGATATTTAAATTATTTAATAATTTATTACCTATAGTTAGCTTGATGATAGAGGGTAAAACCCAGAGAAAACAATCATTATTGTCAGGCAATAATCATTGATGGTAGTCGCCATTATTTGTAGTCTCATCTTTATTGTCACAGAACTAACTCTTACATATTACCTTACCTAGGTCAGTATTAAATCTGATGTCAATAAGGAAATTCTTGAGCATCATTAGTTGGGACCACCCAGACGTGGCCAAGGTTAAGCAACCGCAAGTTTGGTCAAGATAGTATGCGGTGAACATCGCGAAAATCACGGAAGAAGATCTAGTGCTCCGGACAACACAGACAATGCTCGGTGTGGACACAGCTTGAGGGACGAGAGACCGAGACCGACCTACAGACAGGACAAACGAAAGATGAAAGAATAGAAAAAAAAATATATTAAGCTGTGTCCACACATAGTCGACGCCGTCGATCGACGTCAACTGAAACCGTACTCTGCGACACTGCCTGGACAACTTAGATTCATACACTTCCTGTATAAAATAGATTAACCCCTTCACCTCGTCGATCGACTATGTGTGGACATAGCTTTAAGAAGTTTGACGAAGTATGGTACACGTCTGGGAACTTTTGAAGATTAGGGAGTACGAGGGGGTTAACTAATTTCCCGTCCCGCGCCAAATTCAATCCCATTCGTGTGACGTGCCGGGAAAAATCGAACCAAGAGTGCGGTGGGTACGTGCATATTTGGAAAGAAAATGGCATTTAATTTTAAAATACAGGGTGTTCCAAGTTAAATGTGACTCACTTCAAACCTGGATGGTTCACCGAAAAGTAAATGTCGATAAAGTCAATGTACAACGGATAATCAGCTGATCACAATACTTTAATTTCTTCCTTAAGTTAAGGAAAGTAAAAAAGTTGAAAAGGAGAAAGAATGAAAACATTAGAGATAGTACAAGAGAAATTATGAGCCGAAAAAGAGAGGGAAGAATATACAGTTATAAGGAGAGTGAAAGAAGAAATAATCATAGAAATAATGGGAGGGAATGAAGCGAAGAAAACGGAATTAAAGATCACGAGAGGAGGGGAATTAGAGGGAAGAAGAAAATTCGAAATTATTATTTATTTTATATGGAATTTGAACAAAAAAATGAAAACACAAAAAACGAAAAAAAAGAGCTGAATGCAACATCTGCAATATTTCAATACAGGATGGGAGACGCACGCGGAAAAGCTTGGCGAAATGAATTTCCCATTAGAGCGAATGATTCTTCTTGTAATGTCTATCTTGTACCTGGGTGGCTTCAGCTAGTATAAGCGAATGCATAGGTGGCCTTAGCTATAGTAAAAGCTAATGGATAATTATGTGGCCTTAGATAGCACAAGCTAATGTATAGGTGGCCTCAACTAGTAAAAGGTAATGCATAATTGGCCTTAGCTAATACAAGCGAATGTATAGGTGGCCTGAACAGCCTTAGCTAGTAAAAGTATGGGGTACTGTCACCTTAGCTATAGTAAAAGCTAATGGATATGTGGCCTTGGCTAGTACAAGCTAATGCATAGTTGTCCTTATCCTTACCTTGTAATAAAAGGTAATGCATAAATGTCCTTATCTTGTAAAAGCTAATAGATGGCCTTGGCTACTAAATTTTAAGGGACATCTGACCTCAGCTAGTAAAACGTAATGCATCGATGGCCTTAGCTGGTAAAATGTAATGAATGGGTGGCGTAAGCCGTAAGCTTCGTCCTGATAAAAGCTGATGCATTAGGACCATTAGGTCGCTTTGGCTAGTAATAATAGTTACCAATACCCTTTAATGGCTTACCTTATTTTCTATTTGACTAGGGTGCTTAGTTGGGGATTATTATTTACACCGACTCGAGTTTCGCCTCACTCGTAGGCTTTTTCAAGATGACTGAGGTTGGTTTGTTGTTGTTATTTCTTAGGTTGACAAACTATCATTGAACAGTTGTATTCAAGAAGGCCGAGCCTAGAGACGAAAAAGCAAGGAGTAAAACAACTTTAAACTTTTCGAATTTCATTGGAAACTATTGCAAAGTTTTTATGTATTTAATAATTTTCATTTCCTTTACCCCATCTCATGTTTGTATTTTTGTAGCATTGTTTGCGTATTTTTCTTCTCTTTCTTATAATAAGATATTTATTTAGTTAGCTAGCAGCCGTTGTGTTGGTGCAATCGTTGTGGCGTAAGCTCCTTTAAGGATCAAAGTGGTCGTTTAAAGTTTTTAATTTCCATTGGAAAGTATTGGAAGGATTGTGCAAAAACTCGTGTATCTTTGTAAATAATTGAGATATTAACACACTTCTTTTAGGGTCTGATTTTGAACAACATGCCGCATTACGCATTAGTAAAGCCTAAAGCCGTTTTATATCCATAGGGGGCCTTATTAGGGTCAAGCTCCTCTTGCATACAAAGCTTCAAGTTATTATAAAATCAAGGAGCCCTGATGTCCTCCTTTTGGTTAAAAATCAGCCCACATTTCTCAGCCTCCGAGACCTCTTTATGTGACTTTCATCATATGTGGGAGACTTTATTGGGCATGTTAATTGAAGAAATGACTACCTAATGTGTATAGCTGCCTCTGCTACTTGATGTCTATAATGTGTGGCATAGCAATAATCACAAGTACTATTTCAAATAAATGTTGAAGAAGATGAGGCATATGTACATATTGTACATGTATGTACCTACAATAATGGTACATGTGTACCCACTGAGCACTGAATCCGTATTGTTGAAGTTATACTTACTATTCAGAGTTTTTCCATCAGGGAATTTTCTGTCTGTCTAGTTATGCTGATGGAGCAGATGGACCTAACTGTCCTCTTTTCTACAACCCGTTTGTTTTACCGATTTTAATGTTTACCCAGAACGGTTTACAAAATTACTATTTTGTATTTTCCCATTTTCAATTCATTCCTTGTTTGCCTCAATACCAAATTGTCATAGTTTAACCTTGAGACCTTGATCATCAGATTTGCCGCGTACTGCTTTTTGGTTCTGCTGGGCTAGTCAACCACAAACAACCGAAAAACCACAGCTATTATTTGCTGAATTGGTAGATAAACCCTAGTTTAACGTTATCTGAGGCTTCTATTGGTAAAACATTGCTGGTACCTTAACGAGGCTTCTATGAACAATGAACAGTATCTTTATTTTATTTGACATTCGGTCTGACATGCAAGATGAAGTTTGAAGTATGCTTATGTACCTTAAAGCAGGCTTTATAGTCACTTGATTTGAAGATACACAATGTCAACAAATAGATATACACAGACTGTTGGTAGTAGATAATGTGGTTTTGGCAATGTTTAACATACCGTTCACTGTGTGGAACCTGCACCGTACATTAGCTGTACAGCTGAGCTAAAACATAGCTAACCAAAATTTGGCTGGTAGGCAGAAGAATTAAGTCAAAGAAGCTGTAATATACATAAATGTTATAAACTAATGCAAAAAAGTAAAATAGCATTGGTACTAAAGGGATGTGGATGTTTAGGTAGCTTAAAAAATCGAAAGTGGGTCGCATACGACCCCGTGGGAATAAATGGGTTAGTAACCGATTTACTTTGCAAGATTTGTAAAGAATTAAGTCAAAGAAGCTGTAATATAGGTTAATGTTATAAACTAATGCAATAAAGTGAAATAGCATTGGTACTAAAGGGATGTGGATGTTTAGGTAGCTTAAAAAATCGAAAGTGGGTCGCATACCACCCCGTGGGAATAAATGGGTTAGTAACCGATCCAGAGAGAAAGATTTGTCTGTTTGGTCCCGATTTTCGTCACATCCACTAATAGTTTTTTTCCTTGTCAAGTACTTACCTGGTGTATGTCTCTATGTCTTGTTAATTTAGGAAGGAAGAACTTGACTTTTATGTCAATAAACGAAGAGGTGGAAGGAAGGATTTAGAAAGGGGAGGAGGTTTATTTTTTAAGTGCATAGTGTAAAAACATGAATATTTTATATTAAGTAGGTCCCTAATACGTAGGTACTACTTAGCTATTACGAGGTAGGTATTTAACTTTTTCTCTCCCTCTTTCTCTCTTTCCTACTTTGCCTCTGAAGTGTAAATAGTCTCCCTCTCCTCCTTCCTCTACCTTTCCTTTCTGCATATATCCTTACTTTCTTAATAATCTCTTTCTCTCCCCTCCTCCTCATCTCCCTGTTTTTCTCTCTTTCCTTTCTCTTCCTTTTCTTTATGCATGTTCTTACTTTCTAAATAACCTCTATCTCTCTCTCCCCCCTTTCCTTTTTCGCTCTCTCTATTACGCTCTCCCTCTCCTCCTTCCTTTCCCATTTCTCTCTCCCTCCTTCCCTATTTCTCTCCCCTACGATCGTCATGTGTAATGTAATGAGTTTAAACTGCTTTGAACATTTTCTTTCATTCCGTTATATGTACCCTTGGTTTCGTCATATCTCCCTACTACTTAGCTATTAGCTATTACGAGGTAGGTATTTGACTTCCTCTCTCCCTCTTTCTCTCTTTCCTACTTTGCCTCTGAAGTGTAAATAGTCTCCCTCTCCTCCTTCCTCTACCTTTCCTTTCTGCATATCCTTACTTTCTTAATAATCTCTTTCTCTCCCCTCCTCCTCATCTCCCTCTTTTTCTCTCTTTCCTTTCTCTTCCTTTTCTTTATGCATGTTCTTCTTACTTTCTAAATAACCTCTTTCTCTCTCTCCCCCCCCTTTCCTTTTTCGCTCTCTCTATTACGCTCTCCCTCTCCTCCTTCCCTATTTCTCTCTCTCCCCGTCCTTCCCTATATCTCTCCCTTACGATGCTGAGATCGTCATGTGTAATGAGTTTAAACTGCTTTGAACATTTTCTTTCATTCCGTTATATGTACCCTTGGTTTCGTCATATCTCCATTTTCTAACATCACCTCTCCTTTCTCTTCCTTTTCTTTATGCATGTTCTTCTTACTTTCTAAATAAACTCTTTCTCTCCCTCTCCCCCTTCTCTCCCCTCTCTCTATTACGCTCTCCCTCTTCCCTTCCCGTCCCTATTTCTCTCTCTCCCTCCCTCTCTACTTCTCTCTCTCCCTCCCTCCCTACTTCTCTCCCTAACGATGCTGAGATCGTCATGTGTAATGTAATGAGTTTAAACTGCTTTGAACATTTTCTTTCATTCCGTTATATGTACCCTTGGTTTCGTCATATCTCCATATTGTGTACATGCGTTTATCATAGATTTGATGCATTGTTATTATCATATAGAAATCTGTGAGTGCATGTTTTCATACTGATTACATATTTTCTGTATTTATGTGCTTGATTTCGACGTAAACATATCGACGGTTGCTGCATTTTCAAGATTCCAAAGGAATATATTACATGCTGAATTACTGCTACGTCCTCAACTGTTTTTTGACTTCATGTGTTTATTTCCTTTCTTTATGCCCTTTCTTCGTCGTCCTTTACCTTTTCGTATTTTCATTTTCAGGAACTTGGAAGGAGAGTGTCAATTTCCTCGAAGACCTACACACAGGCATTTGACGAGTTTGTCTACTTTTTCATCTTTCACTCTTTTGCCTTCTATTCATCTGTCTTTACCCTAAGTCTTTTTGCAACAGTTTATATATTTTTTTAAGGGTAACTTCAGGGAGAAGGTAAAGAACGATAAAGAAATGAAATCTTTATCGTTCTTTACCTTCTCCCTGAAGTTACCCTACTTTTCTTCCCTCTTTTCCTCCTCTTCTCATCAGAAGTTATTTATGCTGTTAATATTCATTATTCGCCCTTTTCCATCTTTCTCAAGAGGTTTGACATGGTTCATTTATTTTTCCACCTTGCCTTGAAGTCTTCGGACTATAATTATGTTTTTATTATTTTATTGATAAAGTGTGGGCTGGTCTAAACCTTTCTTTCTCCATTGAGGAACTTTTGCCGTCTCTGAGTGTGGGTGTAATGTGGGATGTTACCAAGTAATGGTTTGACGTTTTCCATTCAAATTCTTTTTCCTGGAAAAAAAAACTCTTTGTCAATACCTTATTAACATCCCTGGAGAACTTGAGACCTTCAAGCAAGCGATAAAATTAATACTTCGTAAAAGACATGGAAAAATCATGAAGACGTGGGAATGCTTCAGGTGTATGGATGACCAAGACCAAATGACTTTTTGACTACCTACTGGTCTCTTGATGACTTGATGAGGCTCAGCTACGTGAGAGTAGAGTAAAGGCCGCTCTGCTCGGGACACAAAATTCACTTTATAACTCATCAAAGGCCTTATTCAATTTTCATTCAAGGTCAGATAGAATGTAAATTGTCTCATTTTCCTCATCCAGAGCTTTCATTCTCCCCTCGAAATAAAGGGGGAAGGAAATTGAATCTCTCACGACTTACAGGAGAAAAAATTTCAACGGGTTCTCTCTCTAACGCCCATTCCGGGGCTACTTTGTATGTCCTAGACCTCGGGTCCTATATTATTATCAAACTTTCTTGACTTGGCGGGGCGGAGCGCTACCGCGCTCCTTAATTCCAGTCTTGTTCGCTCTAGGGGACGAAGGGAACGAGTGACCGTCTTCGGTCCACTTGGACTATTTGTTACCATCGCATCAGGAAGGACCGAACCTTGGATGACCCTTCTTCCATACCTTGAATGCCTAAATTGCCTGATAGCTCAGTGGTAAAGCGTCTGTCTGGTAATCAGGTGATCACGTGGTCTCAGTCAACATTTCAACGTCACTGGTGAAAGAAGAAACACTGAATAAATTAGCACAATTTTTGTGGGTCGGTGAGTCTAGTTCCATTGCTTTTGGAACAATTGATACAGAAGTAGGGACATATAGAATAGGTACTATGTACCTAAAGTACTATGTATGTCTATGGCCCTCAAGTACTCGGAGTTTCATGGACATCACAGTAGTATAACATGTTGGTCTGAAGAGGTAGATCTGGCGAATGGAAGTGAGAGGGAGGGAGAGAAGGCGGGAAAGAGAGAACAATTGGGAGGGAGAAAGAGAAAAGAGGGGAGGAGAGGAGAAGGGGGAGAGATATCTTTCGAGTTTCGCCGGCGTTTTTTGAATGCAAAGCGTACGATGATTTTATGAATATTCAAAGATACCTGAGTGGAAATGGTGGCGCAGCGGGCAAGTGGCATGAAATGAAGTAAAGGGTTGTGCGGGACGGTTTCCCCAACTTTCACCGAGGACATTTTGTTTGAGCATGAAACACGTGGGGTAGGTACAGCATGACGTGTAAAGCTTGAAGCTGTAACTGTCCTTGTAGAAGGGTTTTATGTAAATATACCTTAGGTACATATTTATTATGCAAATTTATATCAAAAACCCTTGCTCGATATATTTATGAGATTTTCTAACGAACGAAGTAAATTCCAAGTTTCAAATCGACGATTTTGCATTATATTTCAGAACCTAAACGTGTTGAAAGCTGGAGACTTTTTCCCGCGGCGGGCAAGTGGTATGAAATGAAGTAAAGGGTTGTGCGGGACGGTTTCCCCAACTTTCACCGAGGACATTTTGTTTGAGCGGGTATAGGTACAGCATGACGTGTAAAGCTTGAAGCTGTAACTGTCCTTGTAGAAGGGTTTTATGTAAATATACCTTAGGCACATATTTATTATGCAAATTTATATCAAAAAAAGCCTTGCTCGATATATTTATGAGATTTTCCAACGAACGTTCAAATCGACGATTTTGCATTATATTTCAGAACCTAAACGTGTTGAAAGCTCTGGACTTTTTCCTGTTAATAAGTTGAACAACTCATTAAATCTAAAAGCGTCCCAGCACCCACTCAAGCAGAAACGTAAAATTCAAATGATATTTTATGTAGAGGAAAGTTAAATTGCGCAGACATGGCACTTATCTTGGCTTTCTACAAGAAAAAGAAACAAAAAGGCCTGTGAAAAAAAAGCGATCTCTCTGCTCAAAACGTTCAGCTCATGGGGATATGTAGAAATACACAGACGTGGGGGGTGAGGAGGGTCGGAACATATCGTTAGGAAGGTTGGGTAGGGCTGTGTCTTTTATATCTTTCGAGTTTCGCCGGCGTTTTTTGAATGCAAAGCGTACGACGATTTTATGAATATTCAAAGATACCTGAGTGGAAATGCAGAAATCCAAAAGACCAAGTCTGTACCTATGTTTCTAAGAAAGCCAGAAGCCCAAGTCAGTATTGATGGTAGAAATTAGGAGTGGCATCATCCATGAAACAGCCCAACAAGTTTTTCAGATCATGTCAACGTGGAGTTGTCAAAATTTTCAGCTCTCTCCCTCTCAAACGCTCAAACCCCTCCAGCTAACTGAGAATATAATATAGGTTCAGAGTTCCCATTGTAATATCAAAGGCAAAATAATATATTGTTATTCTATGTTTTATATGCCCTCTCCATTTTGACTAATTAAAATAAATAAGTCTGTCACAGCCGCTTCAGGCCTTCAGAATTTGAAATTGAATGAGTCTTTAGTTAAAGCAGAACTCGGAATTATTTGAATGTAAAGTACCAGAGTTCCCATTGTAATATCAAAGGCAAAATAATATATTGTTATTCTATGTTTTATATGCCCTCTCCATTTTGACTAATTAAAATACCTTTTAATATTACTTTGTGACCCTGTTTCGTAAATAATAGAAAAACCTTTGGAATTTTTTTGCACATTTCACAGACTGTTTTAGATTCTTCTTGTGGACTAGTATTCAGGGAATGCAGATTGAAATGGAGGTCATCTGACTGAAGTAGTTTTGAAAATATGACCGGAATTTATTGATCCAGAAATTCAGAAGTAGGTATATCCAATTAGAACATAGAAATAGAGCTGGATTGATACACGTTACCGTACCTAATATTTTAGTTTTTATACCTTTCGGCCTTTACATTCATGAACCTTATCTACTGACTAATCTTTTTTCAAAACACACAGTGGTCGGCTAATTTAAGGTTTCCAAAATTTCATTATTCCATCAATAAGAGCAGAGAAATCTTAATTTTATTTAAAAATAAAATGGAATTTTTTTTTTTTTCTTTTTTTTTCAACAAGAAGTTTTTCCACGTTTTAAAAGCAGCAAGCTGAACTTTAGTTTGGGAGAAAAAAAGTATTACTTACTCACGCTGTAGTGCCCTTTTTGAGGCAAACTGGTAAAAATAAAAATTAAGTTCAAATTGTGTTCTAAGGAGCTTATCAAGTTTTGTTATTTTTCAATTTTCATCATTGCTCAAAATGTGAAGAAATAAAAAGGAAATTAAATACATTAGGGAGAAAAGGGGAACGGATTTTCATTATGTGTTTT
>NW_007378790.1:0-48920 GCF_000475195.1 Diaphorina citri
ACAATACTTTGCACTCAACCCCAATTTCTCCGTCACAGTGCTTTTACTTTTTGTGAAAAACGTCAACAACTTTTTTTTTACCAGACAGAAAAGTCAGCAAATGAAAAGGAAACACATGTGCACTTAGTGTCGTATTTGTGTACAATATTTTCATAATAGTTTACAATGTTAGGGGAGAGGAAGAAGGGTGGGGGTGATAGGGAAAGGAGGGAGAGGTGGAGAGACAGAGGAAGAGAGAACTACTGTTTACAATGTTAGGGGAGAGGAAGAAGGGTGGGGGTGATAGGGAAAGGAGGGAGAGGTGGAGAGACAGAGGAAGAGAGAACAAAGGAGGATGGGAGTGAGGAGAGGAGTGAGAGGAGAAGAAGAAGAAGAGGGAAAGGAAGGGAAGAGAGAAGTCTCATGAAGTAAGAATTGATAATACAAGAGATAAAGTATTTTTCTCTTCAGATAGATAAGAAGACCGCGAAAGGAAGGGAAGAGAGAAGTCTCATGAAGTAAGAATTGATAATACAAGAGATAAAGTATTTTTCTCTTCAGATAGATAAGAAGACCAAGATAGTAAGCTACAAGTAGTGTTTTATTTAGAACTTGTGTCTATCTATACATGGTTATCAGAGTGCAGTGAATTGAGCTTTAAGCAAGCTCTTCAAGCAAGATATGATCCCATTGTATCAACAGTTTAATATCAAGGGTCAAATTCAGACATGCTTGTGTTGATTGAAATAAGAAAATGCATTTGTGAATAGTTGAAAAAAGTGGGAGATTAAAATCAGACAATGGAGAAAAAAAATATTTTGGTGAATTTGAATCTCTACACTACCAAGAACTTCTAGAATAACAGTACAAATAAAATTAACTTTCTAAATATGTAGGTAAGAATAATAATAATAATAAAATATATGAAAGCCAAAATCAAAGTTAACCAACAGGCAAGGTTAGTACCTAAGGCACCCTTTTACTTACCAAACCATGAGATGTTGTGGAATGTAACATTGATTGCTGTCATCCGATAGTTTTTGTCCACAAACAGGTAGGTGGACAGTTGTGTGCTGCCCAAATGATAGGTGATGTTGTCCCGATTCCAAGGCTTACTCTTGTAATTTCTGCACTCTGAAAATAAGCAAGAACATACATTTTTCCCACTCTGAAAATAAGCAAGCACACTGACACGGATGGTAGTGATGGTACCTACTGACCTCAATACCAACTGCATTAAAAAAAGACTAAAACATCAAGGGCTTTAGCTTAAAGAAAAGAATAAAATGTTCTTAATTTACCTTTGGCATTCTCATATTGGTACATATAGCACAGATCTTCAAGCTCATACAACTCTTCCTCATAGAACTCTGCAAACTGAGAACAAAAGCAAAATGTTATGCAATAAATTATACTCAAATATTCCAATTAATCTAGCCATAAGATGGATTTACCATTAGAGGACAATATAAAATTCTGTTTTACTTACTTGAAACTTGAAAGTAAGTTCAGATTTTCAGAAAGTGTCAAAACTCAAAAAAGCCTACAATGTCATTCTGTGCCTGCCATTTACCAACCACACCACTTGTAAATTATACACAAATCAGAGGGAGAAAGCAAGAAGATTGGGGAGTGGAGTTCATAAAAAAAGTCATAAAAAATCACTACTTAAGGGTACAATAGGTAATAATTTTATGAGGTACCTATTTAATGGGTTTAAATGTGAGTTCACTGGAAGTTAGTTCATACAGTATAACTTGCAACAGTTGAGCTCCAAGCTTTGAGGCAAATAAATATTTTTCTTTTTTAAAATATAGGTAGGTACTTATCCTTCTGTAGCCTTCACTTATTTTACAGTTGTCAAGAAAAGAATGAACTGGAAATAATAAATAGTCTTTATAATTCCAATCAACCAACAGTCCTTTATTATTAAGGAAAAAATCTTCATAAAAATGTGACTTCTCTGTTCAAACTTACCTGGGATGAACAAGACACATTTCTGTTGTGACAAAGATCACTTGTGGGGGAGTGAAGAGACTGGGGGAAGACCGAGTCCACAACTAACATGAAACCAACTAGGAAAGTATAGAGCATGGTCTTGACACTGCATGAGAAGGCAGAGGTTGGAAGGGTGCTGGGATGAGGGACATGGAATTATAAGGGCAGCCAACACCTACACTCATTTCTTCATTAGATGTCAAGGAAGTTCATGATTATCTGTAAAAATTTTAACTTATTAAAAAAAAGTACCAATGTAGGTACTTAATCTCTCTTAGGATACTACAAGAAATCACTTGTTTAAAATATCAGAACTTTTACTGACCTGTCAGAATGTATTACATATTTGTTTTACACAAAATTAAGCATAAAAGCACATGAATGTCAAAAGTTCAAAGTGATGCCTTATTATCAATTTCATAGGAGTTTAATAACCTGATACCTATTTGAATAAAAAAATACTTGGTAGGTAGGTAGGTACCTACACAAATACATGCAAATCAGATAAAATAAACAGTTTTCATCTGATAAACACATGCAAACTAAACAAGAGAAAATAAAGAATTTTTCTATCCATTTAAAAACACTAACTTGGTGTTTCCTTGGACCTAATAATCTATTAAATATAGATAATCAATGGGTTGAAGGGTTGATGAGAATACTGATAAAAGTAGATCACAAAAAGTGGATTAATGAAAATACTATTCTTATCATACCTTTACTTTACAGTAAATAGTGTCATGCAGAAGACAAAACTTTATCGATGAATATACGTATCAAACTATCTATTGGAAAAACCAACAGTAAAAATCTCTCTTATGATACCTACTACAAGAAATCACTTGTTTAAAATATCAGAACTTTTACTGACCCGTCAGGGTGTTGCATATTTATTTTACACAACATTAAGCATAAAAGCACATGAATGTCAAAAGTTCAAAGTGATGCCTTATTATCAATTTCACAGGGGTTTAATAACCTGATACCTATTTGAATAAAAAATACTTGGTAGGTACCTACACAAATACATGCAAATCAGATAAAATAAACAGTTTATCTGATAAACACATGCAAACTAAACAGGAGAAAATCAAGAATTTTTCTATCCATTTAAAAACACTAACTTGGTGTTTCCTGGGACCTAATAATAATCTATTAAATAGATAATCAATGGGTTGATAAGAATACTGATAAAAGTAGATCACAAAAAGTGGATTAATGAAAATACTATTCTTATCATACCTTTACAGTAAATAGTGTCATGCAGAAGACAAAACTTTATCGATGAATATACGTATCAAACTATCTATTGGAAAAACTAACAGTAAAATCCATTATCAGGTAAAAATACAGGTAGGTATAGGAAAAATCTGCACCGCACAAAATTTTACTCCATAAAAAGGCTTTTCTTTCAAAGAAAAAAGAAGACAATTAACCGGAATTTAAAATCAAATAGGTACCCGTACCTGTGTCGCATCAATGGATAAGTCTGAAAGTACCAATAAACATGAAAATCTGTACAAAAACTAGTCGAAAAGCTGGAAAAACTTCACAAAAAATCAAAAATGAAAATTTGGAAAGTGGAAAGATAGGTAAACAAAAGATGAAAATTCACAACGTTGCCAAACCTACTTTTTGTTGCCCTACTCACAGATTTTACTCCTTGCCGGCGCAGGGCTTGCCGTTACTGCTCACTTTTCCTGTTTCGACCGTCACGACCTCTGTTGAGGTTTTCTACTCATGACCTATTTAGGAGCATACAACATAAAAAGTTCATTTTCACCACCGAGATCTTTAAGCTCCACTTTTAATGTTCACAATATTATAATGACTTGGCAAACAATGAGAAGAGATGCTTTGAGTATAGTTTTCTAAATAAGAGCGCGGGTTGTATAGTAATTAACAAAGTCATAATGGTTGGTATTTCCTGGTGGTTGAGGTATCTGATATATAGATATATATTTAAAAAAAAAAAAAACAAAGGCTGATGATTTGAGCAGCTAGGTTTGGTATGCTGCAGAAACGTTCGAAGTTAAACTAATAGAGTTAAAGTTAATCAAAGGCTGATGATTTGAGCAGCTAGGTTTGGTATGCTGCAGAAACGTTCGAAGTTAAACTAATAGAGTTAAAGTTAATTTAAACAGAAACTACTTGAACTTGAAGTATTTCAAACTAAGGGTTCACTCTTAGTTTGTTTGTTACGTTTAACGAGCTATTTCACTCTTGGTTTGTAAACATTGTAGAAGGATTTTTCGTAAATCTGACAAGGGGACTGACTACATGTGTAATAGGAATTATGTAAATGCAGTTTCTTAAAGGGTTCACTCTTAGTTTGTTTGTTACGTTTAACGAGCTATGTATTTCACTCTTAGTTTGTAAACATTGTAGAAGGATTTTTCGTAAATCTGACAAGGGGACTGACTACATGTGTAATAGGAATTATGTAAATGCAGTTTCTTATTTTAACGTAGATAATTGTATCCTTATTACTTATTTAACCAGTATAAAATTATCTAGCGTCGAATTATCGCGCCCGAGAACACGCGGGCTCTTCTCTCCTTAGCGACGCTAAGTTTTCTCGTCGCGTCGGTTTGTCTTGAATCCTACCGAGCGCCGGAGTTCCCAGCAAGTGAAGTTTTAACGTAGATAATTGTATCCTTATTACTTATTTAACTAGTATAAAATTATCTAGCGTCGAATTATCGCGCCCGAGAACATGCGGGCTCTTCTCTCCTTAGCGACCCATATCTAAGTTTTCTCGTCGCGTCGGTTTGTCTTGAATCCTACCGAGCGCCGGAGTTCCCAGCAAGTTCTAACAGAACATTAGAGATCGCAGCAGGTAAATATCAAGTACTTGGGTGAGTGTAGAGTGTAGGTATACAGATTGTACCGAATTCAGATCCAAGGTAAAAAAACAACGAACTCAGAAAACGAGAACTTGGAAATAAACATTGTGAGACGCATTGCATAACGCGAGACTCGAGAGTAATTTATTTCTGGTGATCATGCTTGTTGGTGTTCCAGCGCAGAGAAAGTGACTTGGAGTCCGCCTCGTATTTTCCACTCACACTGTTTACATTGTGTGTTATCAGAGCTGTACGCGATCGCAGACATAATACACACGGCCGTGTTATCAGTACTGTCACCGCGTAGTAGGATTACCCGCCTTCTCAACCTGACGAGCTGCCGTCGACAAACTTTTCGGATTTTTTTTTTTTAATATTTATTTTTTTTATTATTATTTTTTTTTTTTTGATAACTGGATATTTAGAAAAGAACCCAAAAATAAGAGGACTTCGTGTTTTTTAACCCACATAATTTAGGTTTTTTTCTCGAAAAGAACAAACCAAGAATAAAGAGTTCTAAAAAAGGAAGCTCCAGTAGAAAAAAAAATTGTACGTAATTTCAAAATGCAAAAGAACCCAGGCAGTCGCGTGTTTTGAATGAAGTGATAACAATATTATTGTAGGTACCTAAATATTTTTCGCGAATAATTGAGTAGATATAGATTTTTTGTCAAAAATATCGGGTCTATGATAGCCTAATAATTCGTAGTTATCTCAACTTTTGGGTGATAAGATCTGACCGGTATTTTCTTCAGCAGTGGTAAGTAAGAGCTTTCGTTATTAATTTACGGCCGTTAACTTTATGATAGTAATATTCTGAGCCAAAATATTGAATATCAACTTATCCTGCAGTAAGGAGCCTAAGTATATTTTGAATTTTTTACCTTCTATTGCAGGGATTTCTATTCCCAACTCTCATGGGGTCTGCATGAGAGTCTGCATGAAATTACTAAGCATAGAAGGTGAAGTATAATTTCCTCCATGTGCCATTAGCGATTTTAAATTACCATAAAATATTCGAACGAAAATATGAAAGAAATTTTCCTGTAAAACGTAGATAGTACGAGGATTGGGTTCCATTGTAGTTCGGATATTTAAGTTTACACTGATATTCAAGGTGAACATCTCAATCTCAAATCTCAAGTGGCCAATGAGATGCTGTATGGCGCATCTTTCAAGTCGAGAATAAGATCCCAAGTTACTTACCTGACCTAATACACAGTGTTTATGTTTTTATGCTTGATGGTCTTTCAACCTTTCCGAGAGTTCGGGAGTTCGAGGCCAGTCTGATGTTTGGAAAATTTCCAAAGTTTTGTACGTATTTTGTTGGGACATACGTCTCTTTCATAACCGAGTCCGAAATTTCTTGCAAACTGGCATCAACTTATTCTCTTTTAACGTGATTCTTGAAGATGTGACGTGGGTATCTAATGGAAGAAATCCCGATGGATTTGATAATCATTAAATAACAACCAACTTTCTTTCCTTCCTTTTTCTCATGATATGGACTTCAAACTCCATTTTCTTTAAAGGCATAGGTACAGAGATTTCGGCTGAAAAATCATCAGACCTGGTAAATTTTATTTTGCACCCTGTATTTTACGGACCCACCCCTTTAATTCTCACAAAGTTTACTAAAAAAAAAGAACTTTCTTATACTGCCGCCGCCTCTCTACATCCATATGTGCATATAAATCTGTTCGTAAAGTCACAAGTATCACTGTCATAACATAACAAGAATTTGCAATACGAATAACTACCTACTTAGCAAGAAGTAGTAAGAACCCAAGTTCCATTCATTAACTTGACCCAAGTCAGCCGCAATAGCTGGCGTAGTGATCACTGCACAGTATAACTTGCAACAGTTGAGCTCCAAACTTTGAGGCAAATAAATATTTTTCTTTTTTAAAATATAGGTAGGTACTTATCCTTCTGTAGCCTCCACTTATTTTACAGTTGTCAAGAAAAGAATGAACTGGAAATAATAAATAGTCTTTATAATTCCAATCAACCAACAGTCCTTTATTAT
The DNA here is from genome assembly GCF_000475195.1 of Diaphorina citri. Classification (NCBI taxonomy): domain Eukaryota; kingdom Metazoa; phylum Arthropoda; class Insecta; order Hemiptera; family Psyllidae; genus Diaphorina; species Diaphorina citri. Next base: position 6,853 of record NW_007378790.1, read on the forward strand.
TGTCAAAGTATGTCAGGATGAAAGAAGATTATGGTTGATGCCCCATAACAGAGTTCTTACGTACATTCATTCGGTGAAACTGGCACATCCACTAGTAGAACCATTACATGTTTAATTCATTCGGTGAAAATAGCCCATCCATTGGTCAAACTCATAAAAATGGATATCACCAATAGTGGTACATCAATGCCTTGAGCTAAGTGAAAATAGCACATCCACTGTAAAAGTATGTCAGGATGAAAGAAGATTATGGTTGATGCCCCATAACAGAGTTCTTATGTACATTCATTCGGTGAAACTGGCACATCCACTAGTAGAACCATTACATGTTTAATTCATTCGGTGAAACTAGCACATCCACAAGTAGAACCATTACATGTTTAATTCATTCGGTGAAAAAAGCCCATCCATTGGTCAAACTCATAAAAATGGATATCACGTGAAAACAGCACATCCACCAGAATGTACAAACAGAGCGGGGCAATAGATAAGATGTTGGCCAGGTTACAATAGCGATTACATAAAGATGTCCGTAGTGAAAGGCGAGGCATCGTAACAATTATTAATTCCAAAGAACGAGAGTGAAGGTGAAGAATCGGGCAGACCTTGCTGCAATTTATTTCCACAGGTCTTCGCGAGAGTGCAACAACCATTAACCCACAACTGAGTGGACGGCCAAGAAACGAAGCTCACAACCATCATCATACCAATGAACCTGTAAATCTAAAAAAGAACACAGGGGAAAAAATCACCTCTCACGAAGAACTGGTGAACAACTATTTTTAATTCAGAAAAACCAATTGTTAAAAGGGATTTTACGTACAACAATAACTGGAGAGTGAAAACCAAGTGGTGAAAAGAGCACATCCACCACAAAAGTGTGTCACGAGATTTGTTAAGCAGAAAAAAAGACCAAGGCTTTGTGAACAGAAGAGCTCACGATTTTAGTGTTTGATGATCTATTACAAAGAATGAAATATGGTAAATATTTGGTCAATTTTCAAGGTTATTCTGTCAGTAGGCAGCAAGTTTGGATAAAATCATGTTCAACGATTTTAGTGTTTGATGAGCTCTTTTAGTGTTTGATGATGTATTACAAAGAATGAAATATGGTAAATATTTGGTCAATTTTCAAGGTTATTCTGTCAGTAGGCAGCAAGTTTGGATAAAATCATGTTCGTGACGTTTCTGTCCACCCACAGCCAACAGCCATACTCTACAGCTACTCTTTTATGTCGAAGATGCGTAGCTTGAGCAACGGATAAAAGTTCAACACATGATGAGGAGGAACACGATTTTAGTGTTTGATGACCGCTTTTAGTGTTTGATGATGTATTACAAAGAATGAAATATGGTAAATATTTGGTCAATTTTCAAGGTTATTCTGCCAGTAGGCAGCAAGTTTGGATAAAATCATGTTCGTGACGTTTCTGTCCACCCACAACCAACAGCCATACTCTACAGCTACACTTTTATCGGAATTTAAAATCAAATAGGTACCCGTACCTGTGTCGCATCAATGGATAAGTCTGAAAGTACCAATAAACATGAAAATCTGTACAAAAACTAGTCGAAAAGCTGGAAAAACTTCACAAAAAATGAAAATTTGGAAAGATAGGTAAACAAAAGAATCAAAAGATGAAAATTCACAACGTTGCCAAACCTACTTTTTGTTACCCTACTCACAGATTTTACTCCTTGCCGGCGCAGGGCTTGCCGTTACTGCTCACTTTTCCTGTTTCGACCGTCACGACCTCTGTTGAGTAAAAAAAAGTACCAATGTAGGTACTTAATCTCTCTTAGGATACCTACTACAAGAAATCACTTGTTTAAAATATCAGAACTTTTACTGACCTGTCAGAATGTATTACATATTTGTTTTACACAAAATTAAGCATAAAAGCACATAAAGTTCAAAGTGATGCCTTATTATCAATTTCATAGGAGTTTAATAACCTGATACCTATTTGAATAAAAAATACTTGGTAGGTACCTACACAAATACATGCAAATCAGATAAAATAAACAGTTTTTATCTGATAAACACATGCAAACTAAACAAGATAAAATCAAGAATTTTTCTATCCATTTAAAAACACTAACTTGGTGTTTCCTTGGACCTAATAATCTATTAAATAGATAATCAATGGGTTGAAGGGTTGATAAGAATACTGATAAAAGTAGATCACAAAAAGTGGAATAATGAAAATACTATTCTTATCATACCTTTACAGTAAATAGTGTTATGCAGAAGACAAAACTTTATCGATGAATATACGTATCAAACTATCTATTGGAAAAACCAACAGTAAAATCCATTATCAGGTAAAAATACAGGTACCTATAGGAAAAATCTGCACCGCACAAAATTTTACTCCATAAAAAGGCTTTTCTTTCAAAGAAAAAAGAAGACAATTAACCGGAATTTAAAATCAAATAGGTACCCGTACCTGTGTCGCATCAATGGATAAGTCTGAAAGTACCAATAAACATGAAAATCTGTACAAAAACTAGTCGAAAAGCTGGAAAAACTTCACAAAAAATCAAAAATGAAAATTTGGAAAGTGGAAAGATAGGTAAACAAAAGATGAAAATTCACAACGTTGCCAAACCTACTTTTTGTTGCCCTACTCACAGATTTTACTCCTTGCCGGCGCAGGGCTTGCCGTTACTGCTCACTTTTCCTGTTTCGACCGTCACGACCTCTGTTGAGTTCTTTAGGTACTGAGTAATAAGTACATTACGTAAGTACCTATCTACCTATTTTATTGAAGGTGTGCGTAGTAGTGATTATGACACATCCACTAATTTGTATTTTCGTAGTAGGTAGTGACTGATTATGGCACATCCACTATTTTCCTTTCAGTCTTAATTTATCTAGATTGAACATTATCATATCTAATCTAATTATGTAGATAGGTATTCTAGAAATCTAGATCTATAGTCAGCGTAGGTATAAATAGAGCTCATACCTTATACCTAAACCTAACTCTCAAGTCTAGATGAAAAGGGAATAGGGCAACATTCGTTGAAACTAAGGGCGTGAGCTAATAACCGCGGCACCGTGCCAGATTAGACCCTCAATATTTACCGCAGAGCCGCCGCAGTGCGGACCCCCAAAATTTGCCATTTAACACATTAATACCTGAAGCATTCTGTTTCATTCAACTCCTTAACTTTATCTTGGGAAGAGTGGAAGTAGTATTCGAATAGGTAGGTATTTTTTAAAGCGGTTTGATAGAGGGAACTCTAACTGCTAAGGCTAAGATGTGTATTATCCTTCCGGAAGCCTCGAGGAGGAACATATCATATGAGAAAACATCCGAAGACGAAGAACCTTATACGTTCAGGATAAAATCCACCCCGGGCGTGAATCAAACCCGCGACCCACGCTAACTATTAGGCTGGCTAAAAATACCTAATTTGTTTTCTTCCAAAATCTTAACCTTTGATTATGGCACATCCACTATTTTCCTTTCAGTCTTAATCTTTATCTAGATTGAACATTATCAAATTATCATACCTAATCTAATTATGTAGATAGGTATTCTAGATCTATATAGTCAGCGTAGGTATAAATAGAGCTCATACCACCTAACTCAAGTCTAGATGAAAAGGGAATAGGGCAACATTCGTTGAAACTAAGGGCGTGAGCTAATACATATCCACCGCGGCACCGTGCCAGATTAGACCCTCAATATTTACCGCAGAGCCGCCGCAGTACGGACCCCCGAAAATTTGCCATTTAACACATTAATAGGTACCCCGTTTTACGGTACCTGAAGCATTCTGTTTCATCCAACTCCTTAACTTACATCATGAGTGCCTTCTCGTTCAAAGTTCAGTGTGTGTCCTGCACATGAGATAGAAATATACCCCAGACCAATTTTATTGTGAGAGCTTACATTGCGCTGGAGGCTGTGGAAGGATTTGCAGCACGTAGCAGACACCGTGAGACGTGAGGAGGTATGATGGAAGTTTTCATCTTCTCAATCAGCAATCAGAGGATCAGACATTCCTAAGGTAACATTGGAAAAGTCACGAGTATCTTATTCAATGACCACTTGAATAGGAACCCATGACTAACTCCTTAACTTAATCTTGGGAAGAGTCGAAGTAGTATTCGAATAGGTATTTTTTAAAGCGGTTTGATAGAGGGAACTCTAACTGCTAAGGCTAAGTTATTATCCTTCAGGAAGCCTCGAGGAGGAACATATCATATGAGAAAACATCCGAAGACGAAGAACCTTATACGTTCAGGATAAAATCCGCCCCGGGCGTGAATCAAACCCGCGACCCACGATAACTAGGCTGGCTAAAAATACCTAATTTGTTTTCTTCCAAAATCTTAACCTTGATCTTGACCTTCAATTTGGATTTGATTGGTCCTCTGACATCTAATTGATCCTATTGAGATAGGTCACTTATCAAAAATCATGCATCAAATATTGATTAAAGGGAATTACGTATTATCTTGCTGCTGTTTGTTTTGCAGTAGGTACATTTGACCCTCAATATTTGCCGTGGATCTGCTGCTGGAGTGTTCGTGACTTTTCGGAACATACCTACGTGGAACGTGACGTGACAGACGTACCTACATAGATTTCCCATTCGATTAATTAATTAATCAAAACTGTTTCTAAGGAAATAAAACAGTCAGAAATCCAGTTTGAAAATGGTACCTACCTAAAATGCAATTTAGAACACCAACTCTGTGATTAGTCCTCTGACATCTAATTGATCCTATTGAGATAGGTCACTTATCAAAAATCATGCATCAAATATTGATTAAAGGGAATTACGTATTATTTTGCTGCTGTTTGTTTTGCAGTAGGTACATTTGACCCTCAATATTTGCCGTGGATCTGCTGCAGGAGTGTTCGTGACTTTTCGGAACATACCTACGTGGAACGTGACGTGACAGACGTACCTACCTACATAGATTTCCCAATCGATTAATTAATTAATCAAATCTGTTTCTAAGGAAATAAAACAGTCAGAAATCCAGTTTGAAAATGGTACCTACCTAAAATGCAATTACGTGACGTGACGTGACGTGACAGACGTACCTACATAGATTTCCCATTCGATTAATTAATTAATCAAATCTGTTTCTAAGGAAATAAAACAGTCAGAAATCCAGTTTGAAAATGGTACCTACCTAAAATGCAATTTAGAACACCAACGCTGTGATTAGTGGGTGCAGCAGCCCAATAGGCCTTTGGGATACCTGAGCTTAGTAAGCATAAGCACATAAAGATGATCTGTTAAGTTGGAATAATGGAAAAAGATGATCTATTAGGAAAATGGTGTCCGTCGGAGCGAGTTGTTGTGACCACCCTAGTTGTCAGTTTTATAATAGAGCTACCTACGAGTGATTAGACGCATCCACTTGCCATTTCGTATACAAAAGTTTTAACGTAGATAATTGTATCCTTATTACTTATTTAACCAATGCAAAATTATCTAGGACGATAATCCGCGTCGAATTATCGCGCCCGAGAACATGCGGGCTCTTCTCTCCTTAGCGACGCTAAGTTTTCTCGTCGCGTCGGTTTGTCTTGAATCCTACCGAGCGCCGGAGTTCCCAGCAAGTTCTAACAGAACATTAGAGATCGCAGCAGGTAAATATCAAGTACTTGGGTGAGTGTAGAGTGTAGGTATACAGATTGTACCGAAATCAGATCCAAGGTAAAAAAAACAACGAACTCAGAAAACGAACTTTCTACAAATAATTAAGTATAGACCCATTATTGAATATCAACTTATCCTGCAGTAAGGAGCCTACGTATATTTTGAATTTTTTACCTTCTATTGCAGGGATTTCTATTCCCAACTCTCATGGGGTCTGCATGAGAGTCTGCATGAAATTACTAAGCATAGAAGGTGAAGTATAATTTCCTCCATGTGCCATTAGCGATTTTAAATTACCATAAAATATTCGAACGAAAATATGAAAGAAATTTTCCTGTAAAACGTAGATAGTACGAGGATTGGGTTCCATTGTAGTTCGGATATTTAAGTTTACACTGATATTCAAGGTGAACATCTCAATCTCAAATCTCAAGTGGCCAATGAGATGCTGTATGGCGCATCTTTCAAGTCGAGAATAAGATCCCAAGTTACTTACCTGACCTAATACACAGTGTTTATGTTTTTATGCTTGATGGTCTTTCAACCTTTCCGAGAGTTCGGGAGTTCGAGGCCAGTCTGATGTTTGGAAAATTTCCAAAGTTTTGAACGTATTTTGTTGGCTTTCTACAAATAATTATAGACCCATTATTGAATATCAACTTATCCTGCAGTAAGGAGCCTAAGTATTTTGAATTTTTTACCTTCTATTGCAGGGATTTCCATTCCCAACTCTCATGGGGTCTGCATGAGAGTCGGCATAAAATTACTATAAATAAGCATAGAAGGTGAAGTATAATTTCCTCCAAGTGAGGCTTTCTACAAATAATTATAGACCCATTATTGAATATCAACTTATCCTGCAGTAAGGAGCCTAAGTATATTTTGAATTTTTTACCTTCTATTGCAGGGATTTCTATTCCCAACTCTCATGGGGTCTGCATGAGAGTCGGCATAAAATTACTATAAATAAGCATAGAAGGTGAAGTATAATTTCCTCCAAGTGCCATTAGCGATTTTAAATTACCATAAAATATTCGAACGAAAATATGAAAGAAATTTTCCTGTAAAACGTAGATAGTACGAGGATTGGGTTCCATTGTAGTTCGGATATTTAAGTTTACACTGATATTCAAGGTGAACATCTCAATCTCAAATCTCAAGTGGCCAATGAGATGCTGTATGGCGCATCTTTCAAGTCGAGAATAAGATCCCAAGTTACTTACCTGACCTAATACACAGTCTTAAGTTTACACTGATATTCAAGGTGAACATCTCAATCTCAAGTGGCCAATGAGATGCTGTATGGCGCATCTTTCAAGTCGAGAATAAGATCCCAAGTTACTTACCTGACCTAATACACAGTGTTTATGTTTTTATGCTTGATGGTCTTTCAACCTTTCCGAGAGTTCGGGAGTTCGAGGCCAGTCTGATGTTTGGAAAATTTCCAAAGTTTTGAACGTATTTTGTTGGGACATACGTCTCTTTCATAACCGAGTCCGAAATTTCTTGCAAACTGGCATCAACTTATTCTCTTTTAACGTGATTCTTGAAGATGTGACGTGGGTATCTAATGGAAGAAATCCCGATGGATTTGATAATCATTAAATAACAACCAACTTTCTTTCCTTCCTTTTTCTCATGATATGGACTTCAAACTCCATTTTCTTTAAAGGCATAGGTACAGAGATTTCGGCTGAAAAATCATCAGACCTGGTAAATTTTATTTTGCACCCTGTATTTTACAGACCCACCCCTTTAATTCTCACAAAGTTTACTTAAAAAAAGAACTTTCTTATACTGCCGCCGCCTCTCTACATCCATATGTGCATATAAATCTGTTCGTAAAGTCACAAGTATCACTGTCAGGACCCACCCCTTTAATTCTCACAAAGTTTACTAAAAAAAAAGAACTTTCTTATACTGCCGCCGCCTCTCTACATCCATATGTGCATATAAATCTGTTCGTAAAGTCACAAGTATCACTGTCATTACAACTGTGGGTAATCTTGGTGACCAACTGTTGTTTACACCAGAATTGTAATCCCATAAAAGCAACAATCATAGACAACATCTACCATTTCAGTTCGGTTTATCATACATTATTCACAACTTCCGGAGAAGTAATTCATCAAACGTCACAAGTATAATATACAACTGTGGGTAATCTTGGTGACCAACTGTTGTTTACACCAGAATTGTAATCCCATAAAAGCAACAATCATATAGACAACATCTACCATTTCAGTTCGGTTTATCATACATTATTCACAACTTCCGGAGAAGTAATTCATCAAACGTCACAAGTATAATATATTCCATTATTTGACACATATTTCACTGGACAATAAACTTATGTACCTACTTGGACTGGTTTCTTTCTTCAAAGGGTCACATTGGAACATGGAAGGTGATTTTGACTTTACGTCAAGATTCAGAATGAACTATGCAGTTAGAATAGGAATGTTTCAGTCACGTGGTCTGGGCATGTGAGAAGTGTTCTCAACTTGTGAGCATATCAACCTTTTAAGCCTATTGGGTGATGAGCTTATGACTAGTAAGCTACATAATTACATATGTGTCAAAATTTTCGGCATTTGGGCTGATCAAACTGGACGTACTCGTAGACCTGACTGCTTACGTCTTACAAAATACTCGCAGATAGGTACAAAAGATGCATATTTACAATATCTATCGAACTTAGAGTGGTTTTTTCCCTTTGGTTTTGATTTAGACCAAGTTCTTTAGAACGTTTAGTAGGAATCTTTACGTGTTTGTCATTTAGGACCCATGACGCATATTTTTAAGGATCATTGACTTTCGTTTCTAACCCATTAATATTAATCCATTACCTATTATTACGAGTATTCATTCATCAAACGCTATTAATACTGATATAGTAAGTACCTAGGTACCGTTGTCATAAGAGTTATTCAATAAAATGTAGTCATTCATATAAAACGTTCAATGCCGCTCATTAATAACCCATTACGCATGATGTCATTAGTGAAGTACCTATACGTTTTATTGCCATGTAGGTATGCATAACTGAAAACGATTTTTCAAAATTGATCAACAACTCCATTAAAAGTTTACATTGGTACCTATACGTTTTATTGCCATGTAGGTATGCATAACTGAAAACGATTTTTCAAAATTGATCAACAACTCCATTAAAAGTTTACATTACACGCAGGTACATTCAATTACGTCAATTATGCCCTAATTAGCTAGCCGTATTTAATTGATATTTAATATTTACCTACGTTAAAATAAAATTTCCAATACGGATGATGAATTGTTCCGAGCAATAATGAATTTATATATTAGGCTCCTAATTACATAATCGTCTTAAGCCGGTTTCACTGGATCAGATTTCTTCTAATCCAAAATCATACATTGCTTTTGATATTTGAACCAACATCCGAGAACTTCAAACTAGCGGGTATAACAGTTCAAGCTTATTGGGCGAAATTCGATGAATTTATGTATTAGGCTTCTGCCGGTCCAAATAATCGTCTTGAGCCGGTTTCACTGGATCAGATTTCTTCTAATCCCAAATCATACATTGCTTTTGATATTTGAACCAACATCCGAGAACTTCAAACTAGCGGGTATAACAGTTCAAGCTTATTGGGCGAAATTCTGAAACGCAGACAGAGATGAGTCATGACATTCATTCAAAGCAAAATGGTCTGCCAGAAATATTCCAGGCTTATCAACACGTCTTGAAAGGAATGTTTCCTCCTGATACACAAATATGTTTTGTTTGCCATTAGACTGGGTTAGAAGATTGACCGTAAGTCTATCATTAGTTGAAAGGAATGTTTCCTCCTGATACACATATATATTTTGTTTGCCATTAGACTGGGTTAGAAGATTGACCGTAAGTCTATCATTAGGCCGGCCGATCATTATCTAGGGATTATAGCCAAGGGTTGAAACCTTGAAACCCGCAGTGATAGACATGATTATCAGGAGATTCCCTGTCTGGTCTCAGCTTAAACTTGGGTCTGAAGTCTGTAGAGGTACCAAACCAGTGGTGTGTCTACGGACATGGGTCGAGGGGTAAGACACCTGTTTTTAGCCCGTCCTTCCTTTATTATTACGATAGTAATAAAAAAAGGTATAGTGGACAGGCTATTGTATTCGCTTCGGTGTCGAGAAGTCTGTCTGTCTGTCCCCATAGAAGGACTTATCCAAACCTGGTCGACCTATATTCAGCCAGTCCTTCCTTTATTATTACGATAGTAATAAAAAAAGGTATAGTGGACGGGCTATTGTATTCGCTTCGGTGTCGTCTGTTCTGTCTGTCCAGTGCAATAAAATGTTACCAGATTTTCGAGCCTGTTCATGATAAAATTATGAACAGACACTATCTTAAATGAAACATAGTTTATCAAATGTCAAGAACTGAAAGACCCAAACAGACTGAACGAGAAGTCTGTCTGTCTGTCCCCATAGAAGGACTTATCCAAACCTGGTCGACCTAAATATCAAATTAAAGGTCTTTTTATAAGGAACACGAAAAGTGGTGGTGCAAATTTTGTCCAGAAAACCACAAAGCAAAAAAAAAAAAAATGGTTTTTGGTGTTTTTTTTCCACGTTTTCTCACACAAATGAGCTCTGATCTTGAAATTTGTCGCGACGACCTATGAACTCAAAGCGAGAAAGTTTTAGATGACACTTCTATGTCAAATTAAAGGTCTTTTTATAAGGAACACGAAAAGTGGTGGTGCAAATTTTGTCCAGAAAACCATAAAGCATAAAAAAAAATTGTTTTTGGTGGATTTTTTTTCACGTTTTCTCACACAAATGAGCTCTGATCTTGAAATTTGTCGCGACGACCTATGAACTCAAAGCGAGAAAGTTTTAGATGCATACATGGATGGGTGACTCAAACATTATATTGGGAATAAAGGGAGAACGGGCTCTAGTTCTAGTCTTGATTTTAAATCATTACATGAAAGTAAAATCAAAAATCAAATCAAGAATAATAATAAAGTGAATATTAAACAAATTAGGTAGGTACATAGGTACTGATTACCCAGTAATGGCAAACTCGTTTTTTACTTCATATAAGTCATAAGATTATTTTACGACTATTTAGTTTTTCGTTTCGACTCTTTCTCGGATCGATCTCGTATAATTTGATTTGCACACTCTTGATTTACCGAGCGAATACTCCATTATGTTATAATTTAGCTTTTCGTTTCGACTCTTTCTCGGATCGATCTCGTATAATTTGATTTGCACACTCTTGATTTACCGAGCGAATACTCCATTAGCAAACTCGTTTTTTACTTCATATAAGTCATAAGATTATTTTACGACTATTTAGCTTTTCGTTTCGACTCTTTCTCGGATCGATCTCGTATAATTTGATTTGCACACTCTTGATTTACCGAGCGAATACTCCATGTGTTGTAGATTTCTATATAGACAACCAAGGAACCAAGTACCTAGTAGAAAAGACCTAAACCTCATTTTTAATCACGTGGATACTAATAAACTAAAGTGAAAATCTGGTGTGAACATCACACGGTTTTCTATTACATTGCGGGGGAAGAAAGGATAAGAAGAGCACGCCACTGACTAATAATATGTTATAGATTTCTAGATAGACAACCAAGGAACCAAGTACCTAGTAGAAAAGACCTAAACCTCATTTTTAATCACGTGGATACTAATAAACTAAAAGTGAAAATCTGGTGTGAACATCACACGGTTTTCTATTACATTGCGGGGGAAGAAAGGATAAGAAGAGCACGCCACTGACAAATAACTAAAAGGATAGAAAAGAACAGAATAGACTTTATTGTTTGTCTTGCCCGAGTAGCTGAAAAGTTCCTTTACGCTAGCAGTCTAAACAAGGTCTCGTATATTTGATGGGATAATAATACGTCTAGATATATAACAATTCGTTATAAATAGATACGTTATAGATTATAGATATACGATATAAAACATACAGCGGTGTAAAACATATGTATAGGTATGTAGATATTTTTAGGGAGGAAAACGTATAAATTGCAGTTTGCATAATGAACTGGGTATCGATGACAACAATTTTATTTGTTGCATGGATAGAAAAGAACAGAATAGACTTATTGTTTGTCTTGCCCGAGTAGCTGAAAAGTCCCTTTACGCTAGCAGTCTAAACAAGGTCTCGTATATTTGATGGGATAATAATACGTCAAGATAACAATTCGTTATAAATAGATACGTTATAGATATACGATATAAAACATACACCGGCGTAAAACATATGTATATCTAGATATTTTTAGGGAGGAAAACGTATAAATTGCAGTTTGCATAATGAACTGGGTATCGATGACAACAATTTTATTTGTTGCATCTGCATAGAAAAGAACAGAATGGACTTATTGTTTATCTTGCCCGAGTAGCTGAAAAGTTCCTTTACGCTAGCAGTCTAAACAAGGTCTCGTATACATATTTGATGTGATAATAATACGTCAAGATATATAACAATTCGTTATAAATAGATACGTTATAGATTATAGATATACGATATAAAACATACACCGGTGTAAAACATATGTATATGTAGATATTTTTAGGGAGGAAAACGTATAAATTGCAGTTTGCATAATGAACTGGGTATCGATGACAACAATTTTATTTGTTGCATCTGCAGTCTGCAGTCTTAAAGTCAAGGTTAATCGACTGTAATGTCATTTCATGTTTTTACTCCCCCAAGTCTACAGTGCCCTATTTATTACAAAAAAAAAACTCACAGTAAACGAGTAAGTTTGACCATGTATATGACAAAAAAAAAAACTCACAGTAAACACGAGTAAGTTTGACCTAACTTTGACCATGTAGGTAGTTTCAAATTTTTGATCGGAAGCAAAGAGGTAGAGAGAAACGAAAAAGAGTTAAAATGAATTGGACGGTTCAACTCGATTTAATTCACCTGAAAATAATTACCGTGAGAGTTTTGGTCAGTTAGGACGGATAGTAAACTTTTTGCCTAATTGAAAGGCAATAAATCAACCGACCATGACTTTAACTCCTTTGTGCATGAGCGTCGTTAAAAATACGGTGACCTTCAATCATCTGAATTACCATTTTGAATTCGTCTGAAGGATTCTCGTGTTTTATGTACCAAATCGTACCTTATTACCTACTCATTCTAATATTTGTCTGGTGGTTGTAAAACTGACTCATTGAGTGTGCAGATAGACCCAAAATTAATCTCGGTTTAAGTAGAATAGAGTTAAACATTCCACATCTTCATCAGAATTGCGTTAAGCATTCCAGATCTTCATCAAAGCGTTAAGCATCCATCTCTTGTCTGGTGATTGTAAAACTGACTCATTGAGTGTGCAGATAGACCCAAAATTAATCTCGGTTAAGTAGAATAGAGTTAAACATTCCACATCTTCATCAGAATTGCGTTAAGCATTTTGAGTGTGCAGAATTGCAGATAGACCCAAAATTAATCTCGGTTAAGTAGAATAGAGTTAAACATTCCACATCTTCATCAGAATTGCGTTAAGCATTCCAGATCTTCATCAAAGCGTTAAGCATCCATCTGCAGTCATCAGAAACAAACAATCACAAATGGCATCGACTCGTTATCTTTTAAGATTAAGTTCTTCAAACTCGGGCGAGCTATGTAGTCGTGTTGATATTTATGTTGGCTGGAAGACCCTGACACATATGCTAGGACAATAGTTACCACTATTCAAAACAATTGGCCGTGTATACCATCCCGTCTAAAGGCGCGCGGAAGCGGCCAAAACATCTAGATTTTTAACGTTTTACAATCCGAAGGTTGCATTTGTCAGACTCTGTCATCACGAAATAATATCCAAGTACCTATTATAGTTTGTTTACTGTGGGTAGATCTATACCTACCCACTGTCAGTAATTGCCTTATCCGTAAGGAGCCGAATGTGAACATACCTATCTTATCAAAGGATCTACTTGCATATACCACCGGAAATGCTGATATTAATTTTCAATCACGTTGAATAAAAAGCAACGGTTCCACCTCAAAACAAAACAAACCAGTCCTCGGCTGTGGCGCAACCGATCTGGGGGAGAAAGTGTCAGGCTCTTGGCAATCCATTCGGGTTTGGCGCAGAGAGGGAAAAAACTGCAACGCTTACCGGGTGCGATGAATATGAATCACTTATTAGTGGGTGAACCATGGACGGACTGACGACGCGCTACGAACCAAGCATACTGACGTGAATTTGGACACGAAAATTGCGTGACTGCCAGCAGTGCAAGCCTAGTTCGCTTGGAAGATAGCGAGAGCGCCTGCCTTGTAAGCGCTAGGTCCCAGGTATACTTTGTAAGATCGTAAAAAAATTGTACTGTGTGTATGGGGCGAGACAAGAGACCACATTTGGATATTGTTACATCCTGTGTTCGAAATAAATTTCATTAGTCATAATCATATATGACGTACAGTTCAAGTAGAATCGCAAAGTGGAACATAACATTGTATATATACAGGGTGGTTCGTGATTTGCGAACCACGCTTATATCTCAGAAACGGCTGGGAATTAAGGAATGAAATAAACGGCATCATGTAGATAAAATTTTGATGATTAAAATGGCTTTTTTTAAATTTGCAATTTTTTTTTGCAAAACGGCCCATTTTTTGCCAAATATAGGTCTGGTAGAAAAGTTATACCTTCCAACTGAATAGATACTTTCCTAGACCTAGGTACCTACCTAATATGTTCAGCACAATACATTTTGGAGAAAGGGAATAACTGCTATGTACGTATATGATTTCAACGTGTTTACTCAAGGTGTTAGATTCACAATGGAGCAGTTGCAAATGGGTAAAAATTATAAATAAATGGTCGATTCCTATGTAAAAAGTTGGGAAAAATCCAAACAATGGAGCAGTTGCAAATGGGTAAAAATTATAAATAAATGGTCGATTCCCGTGTAAAAAGTTGGGAAAAATCCAAATCCGAGGTCAAAACTCCGATAACAGAACTGTAAAAAGTCGAAAATTCAACTTTTATTTTCCGTTCTAATGAAAGAGTTCAAAAATGTGTGACGTCAGACTTTGCGCAGTTGTTTTTTTCGTCCACTAGGTAGCGCCATAATGCAAGCACGCTTGCGGAGGAGCAGAAAGAAATGTGCAGAAAGTATGCGCACCTAGGTACCTACCTAATATGTTCAGCACAAGACATTTTGGAGAAAGGGAATAACTGCTAATATGTATGATTTCAACGTGTTTACTCAAGGTGTTAGATTCACAATGGAGCAGTTGCAAATGGGTAAAAATTATAAATAAATGGTCGATTCCCGTGTAAAAAGTTGGGAAAAATCCAAATCCGAGGTCAAAACTCCGAAAAAATAACTGTAAAAAGTCGAAAATTCAACTTTTATTTTCCGTTCTAATGAAAGAGTTCAAAAATGTGTGACGTCAGACTTTACGCAGTTGTTTTTTTCGTCCACTAGGTAGCGCCATAATGCAAGCACGCTTGCGGAGGAGCAGAAAGAAATGTGCAGAAAGTATGCGCACAAACACATTAATGTGTTGCCTGCGAGGGAGCTTTGCTCGGGACATTTGATGTGACGTCATCGTGTACGAGAGCGTATGCCGTGACGTCAAAGTTCACGATTTACAGGTATTTTTTAAATCGATTTATCTCGGGATCTAGAAGTCGCGACGACCTATGAACTCAAAGCGAGTAAGTTTTAGATAACACTTCAGTCGATCATTTAAGCCCGGTTTTAGCGTTACCTATGTTAAGCTACGCCGAGGAAGGCCAATAAATGGGTGGGTGGCTTAAAGTTAATTGGGTAATTGTATTTTTTTTTTTTTTTTCACATTTTCTCACACAAAATAATGAGCTCTGATCTTGAAATTTGTCGCGACGACCTATGAACTCAAAGCGAGAAAGTTTTAGATAACACTTCAGTCGATCATTTAAGACCGGTTTTAGCGTCACCTATGTTAAGCTACGCCGAGCAAGGCCAATAAATGGATGGGTGACTCAAACATTATATTGGGAATAAAGGGAGAACGGGCTCTAGTCTTGATTTTAAATCATTACATATAAGTAAAATCAAAAATCAAATCAAGAATAATAATAAAGTGAATATTAAACAAATTAGGTAGGTACATAGGTACTGATTAAATCAAAAATCAAATCAAGAATAATAATAAAGTGAATATTAAACAAAGTAGGTAGGTACAAAGGTACTGATTTTCTCTAATCACGATCGAATAAACTACGGGCTAAAAAATTCCCGGAGGGACGGGCCCAGCTTGTTAAATGCCTTTAACAATATCCATAAAGTCTCAGACACGAATGGCCAGTACCATCTGACTCTAAACTCGGTTCAACTCATAAGATTGAGCAATCTGATTGGTTGATTTTAAACTTTGAATTAATAAAATTCAGCCAATCAGAAATCAGTTTAACAACTAAGTTCAAACTCAGATTATGGTCATGTCCATTCATCAGGACCATAGCAGTTACAGTTCCCTCTGTCAAACCTCTCAAAAAAAAAAGCATAAACACGGCGCGAACGACACACAAGTGTTAAAGCGCCTGAAAAAGATAGACCCAAATCCTGAGCTTAACCTTCTGTGACGTCACCGCTCGAAATTAAAAAAAAGCATAAACAGGGCGCGAACGACACACAAGTGTTAAAGCGCCTGAAAAAGATAGACCCAAATCCTGAGCTTAACCTTCTGTGACGTCACCGCTCGAAATCTTTTGTCAGTTGTTTAGGTCTGAGCCACATCCTTATTGTTACGCTTATTAAGAAATCTCCTGTCTGGTCTTTTATTTGGGTGCCTTGATTATAAGAGTGTCCTGAATATCTCGAGTAGTCTCGTCTCTAATCCCTATAGAAATACAAAAGGGTTGTCGAATTAATGTTTCAAGTTCGCTAAAGACAGATAAAATTGAACAGGTAGACAGTTTGGAATTTAGATAAATCGGAGAGTCTGAATGAAGGTAAAAGATCAACAGTCCTGACAGACAAGGGAAAGGGATGAGCCATTACTGTTTTCCTTTTTTTACACAATCGGACTAATTTGTCCAGTCGGCCTGTTGAGTTCTCTTAAGTAGACTTCGTATGCAATAAGCTTTAGGATGTAAGCTGACGTAAACTATAGATAGGACAAGGGAGCAAGGGACAAACAAGACAATAGAAGTTACAGAGGACAACAAAATACCCCAGACATCAACATAGTGCAATGGCAAAACGGGATACTTGCCTGCAAAATTCTCAACCAGTATTTTCTCGATCAAAATAAGAACGAGATTTTTTACTAATGAAAACATTAAACTCGCCTCAAAATTTCCAGATAAAAAAGTAATCAATTTATTAAAAAAAGTAATTTCTTTCTCGCCTGACCTATTTATTTATTATTTCGTAAAGAGCGGTAGGTAGGTAGGTACATCACCTAAAGCCTACATGCCACTTCACAGGGCATAAACTGCATTTGTTCAAAGGAATCAAAAATTTCCTTCCCAATTTGTGAATTATTTATACATAATTATGTTCTATAAAAATTGTCTGTCTTTTCGTGTTCGTAAAATATTCATATTATATGGAGTTGGAAGTATTATTTTTGTCTAGTGTCAGTCTAGGTGTCTAGTCATTTGAACCCAGAGACATTAGCTATTGTGCGCCTAGTAGAAACATTTCTCTCAGGTCTGAGACAAGTGACATTTAGCTGAAAAGCTATGAAGAAAGAAACCAGGCAGAAGTTTTCACGAAGTACGTATAGTCGAGAAGGCGAATGAGCGCAATTTTACACGATAACCTTCGTGTGCAGTGTGTACTTACAAACTTGAGGAATCTATAAGACAAACATTCAAAATATTTTTCATTCTGTCTTCGTTATGGAATTTCGTCAAATACCAGACGTACCTACATATGTACGTATAGGTAAGTATCTACAGTGCAATACATTTTTCATTCTGTCTTCGTTATGGAATTTCGTCAAATTCCAGACGTACCTACATATGTACGTATAGGTAAGTATCTATACAGTGCAATAAAATGTTACCAGATTTTCGAGTCCCGTTCATGATAAAATTATGAACAGACACTATCTTAAATGAAACATAGTTTACCAAATGTCAAGAACTGAAAGACCCAAACAGACTGAACAAAGTTGCTAAATAAAATGCACTTATTGTAGTTTCAACCAAGATTTTACACCCAGGATGAGCAATCGTCCAAACTCTTGAACTATTCAATGACTTTAACTATGAATGCCTCCTTGATGTTGTAAAGCTTCCCATTGTGGCAGTCTGGCAGTAGATGTGTATGATTTACAATAAAACAGCAGGGTGTCTCGCCTTAATGTGCACAAAACAACGTCATTAACAACGCTAGATTCCTGATATTCTTTTGTTCCATCTAAATTATTAACCAAATTGTAAAGATTGCCCATACCCGGCATAGTTTACCATGATACATCGTATTATTGTTTACTAGGAGGTTTCTGATTTTTTAACTCATTATCTTAAGCTTAAGGTCTTCTACTACAGTCCGTTCAAAGAGGAAGCTGTCTTTTTTAGAAAATTAAGAAAAATTCATCAAGCATCATCTTTTCACAAACATCATTTTCAATTTGTAAAACCTCCCTCACTTATGCTATGATTCGAAGACTTTTCCGGTAAACTTTGTTTTAATTCAAATTTGGATACATAATGAGAATTAAGAAAAATTCATCAAGCATCTTTTCACAAACATCACTTTCAATTTGTAAAACCTCCCTCACTTATGCTATGATTCGAAGACTTTTCCGGTAAACTTTGTTTTAATTCAAATTTGGATACATAATTAATAATTATTAATTACTTTCGTAGAATATAGGAAATAAATTAGAGAAGGAGAATACGTACGTCGGTACATAGGAATGTATACAAGAAACATGACATAAGGATAATATTGAGCAGGAATCAGGATTAACATTCAATAGCGGAGAATTGAGTTAGCTGTAATTTAAACAAAATAAATTTTAAAGTCCAAGATATGTATCTGGTTTGAAATAGACAGCTCCTAGATTACTATGAGGATTATCCCTGACTATACGAATATTCTGATGCTGAAATGTCTGTTCAGTTAAAGGTGGTATTAGCGTCAAATCAATGTGTTCAATTTTACTTGGATCAGAATCAAAAAAAAACTGTGGGAACGACTTAACACTTGAGAGTTCCATTTCAAAACTAGCATAAACTTGGTTTTTTAATTTGATATAGATGCCACTTTGATCTATATTGAAACCGATTGGGTTGTAGGATGTCACATAAAACTCTTTCAAATCTACCTTTTGCGTAAATAATTTGAAATTCAGAAGATTTAAACGGTTCAGCATTAATGTGAGGTTTGGTAGGCACATTTTTATGTATGTACAATTGTACATTGTACATGAAGATACAAGAATGCTTATTCTGGTTACAATGACATGTTCCTTGTTACAAATTCACTTTAACATACAAAACTGTGGGAACGACTTAACACTTGAGAGTTCCATTTCAAAACTAGCATAAACTTGGTTTTTTACTTTGATATAGATGCCACTTTGATCTAGATTGAAACCGATTGGGTTGTAGGATGTCACATGAAACTCTTTCAAATCTACCTTTTGCGTAAATAATTTGAAATTCAGAAGATTTAAACGGTTCAGCATTAATGTGAGGTTTGGTAGGCACATTTTTATGTATGTACATTGTACAATTGTACATTGTACATGAAGATACAAGAATGCTTATTCTGGTTACAATGACATGTTCCTTGTTACAAATTCACTTTAACATACAAATATCAATGCTCGCGAGAGACGATTTTTTCTAACACCTTTTAAATGTTGATGAATGACAATGGTGGTTAAAATGTACAAAAACATGCGTGTGAGGTTTGGTAGGTACATTTTTATGTATGTACAATTGTACATTGTACATGAAGATACAAGAATGCTTATTCTGGTTACAATGACATGTTCTTTGTTACAAATTCACTTTAACATACACATATCAATGCTCGCGAGAGACGATTTTTTCTAACACCTTTTAAATGTTGATGAATGACAATGGTGGTTAAAATGTACAAAAACATGCGGGTACAAACCCTCCTCCATATAACATGACGTAGGTACCTACATAGTTGTAGCAATAAGAATTACATACGAACTTGTTTTTCATTTGGTTACAGATTGACCTGGTATGAACTGAACAATGACAAACATCAAAGATGACGATGAGGGGAGGAAGAACGAGGCAGAGTATCGACTTCTACCAGAGAAGGTGAATGGCAATGGAAATCTAAATGTAGAGTTTGTCAACAGCTCATCTCACAAGAATGGCAATGGCTACAAATCATCCTATGAAGTGGATGAGGATATGAAATGTGGCTTGGGACCATGTACACCCAACTGGATGCAAGTGTTTACCAATAAGAAGGCATTCCTTTTCACTTTCTGCATCACATGGGTGTTGCAAGGCATGTACTACACGTACTTTGTTAGTGTCATCACCACCATAGAGAAGTTATTCCAGGTACAAAGTAAAACCACTGGAATCATCATGAGTGCAACAGAGATAGGACAGATAGGATCCTCTTTGTTGTTGACTTACTATGGAGGACAGGGACATCGTCCCAGATGGATTGCTTGGGGAATGGTTCTCTTCGCAGCGTCTTCCTTCATCTGTGCACTACCTCATTTTATTTTCGGGGACCAGCCGTTAAATAAGCAGAATTTAATATTTCAAGGAGATAATGGAACGATAGATCTTCCCCCCAACTTGTGCTATATTCCGCCATCATTAACTCTGTCTGGAAACATAACCATGCACGATACGTCACTGGATCAATGTCACAAAGAAAAGTGGGATGAGCAACAAGCACAATCCCAAATAACAACCATCGTGTTGGTTATTTTCTTCATCAGTTTGTTAGGTGTTGGGATGGGACAGACAGCTGTCTATACCCTGGGCATACCTTATATTGATGATTATCAAAGGATCTACTTGCATATACCACCGGAAATGCTGATATTAATTTTCAATCACGTTGAATAAAAAGCAACGGTTCCACGTATCGACATTTGAAAGTTCAGTTACCTTGTGAGATGTAGAACAATGCGCTTACTGCTCAGGTCACTTCCTAGGACCCTTGCGTTGAGAACTCAGAATGCGAGATATTTCCAATGCAGGCTTCCGAGTCTTACGTCTGGTGGCTAATTACCTAGCAGGTCTACGGGTCTCCCATTTTCCCGAACACACCCAATGGCCCCATCGAAAACCGTGGCGTTGGTTAGTTTTCATTTCTCTTCTTGAGCCCTTGTGTGCCGCGTCCGTTTTTGTTTAGGACTATTGCACTGCATAGTAAAGTTTTCTTTACTAAAAGAAACTCCTCATTGTTTCCCCAATTTGTTGCTTCGTATCTGATTGTATTGGGAAGAGACTCATCACTCCTCCTCTTCTTCCCAGCCTTTTCCTATTTAAATAGGGTTGGCGTTTCTTGTCAGTCTATTCCAGGCAGCCCTATTGAAGAGACCTATCACTGATCTCTGTCATTTTTCACAGGTAACGTTCCATGTCCTATAGTATACGGAGCTGTAGTAGACTCAGGTCTTGAAAAATCAATTTTAGAGGTCTTGAAAACTCGATTTTGGAGGTCTTGAAAGTTCGCCTTTAGGGACTTTTTTGGGGCAGGGAGGGTTGTCATCATGAAGAAAACCGTGAAATCAAGTCAACACAAACTTTTTTTTCTTCCTCAGTTTTCCAACTGCACCTGTATGAGCGGCATGTGGGGCAATGGCACCATCCTTCCTGATCCACTAGCGACCACTGCTAGTCTGGGTCCTTGTGAGAACGACTGCGTTAGTGTCAAGTGGTACATCATCCTCTTCTCCTTCTTTGTGTTCATCCATTCGACGTCGGAAGTGGGCAGTATGCTGTTGATCTTGCGCTGTGTCGACCCCTCGGACAAAGCCATGGCGCTGGGTCTCATACAGTTCGCCATTGGTCTGTTTGGTAAGTCGAGTATTACGTCATCTTTTTCCTCGCCTTTTCCCGTGTTCAGACGGGGTCGGTGTTTTCCGTCAGCATCTCAATCAGCCCTGCATAGGGTGATTGCTTTAGGCTAACATTTGGTTCTGACTACAAAAAATTTGGACCGATTGCAATACTTTCTCATTACCCTGTATAGGTATCCTATACGTAAGGGTAATAGAAAGTAAAAAAATTACGAGTGGATGCCCTTCGTACTCAACCTTTGCTATTTCTTTAGCAAGGGAAATTTCAGGCTGGTATCCTCCCTGTTTAAAGTCGAGTCTTACGTCTGGTGGCTAATTACCTAGCAGGTTTACGGGTCTCCCATTTTCCCGATCACACCCAATGGCCCCATCGGAAACCGTGGCGTTGGTTAGTTTTCATTTCTCTTCTTGATCCCTTGTGTGCCGCGTCCATTTTTGTTTAGGACTATTGCACTGCATAGTAAAGTTTTCTTTACTAAAAGAAACTCCTCATTGTTTCCCCAATTTGTTGCTTCCAATCTGATTGTACTGGGAAGAGACTTATCACTCCTCCTCTTCTTCCCAGCCTTTTCCTATTTAATAGGGTTGGCGTTTCTTGTCAGTCTATTCCAGGCAGTCCTATTGAAGAGACCTATCACTGATCTCTGTCATTTTTCACAGGTAACGTTCCATGTCCTATAGTATACGGAGCTGTAGTAGACTCAGCATGTCTTGTATGGGAATCTGTATGCGGAGAGAAAGGCGCTTGCAACTTGTACGATACGGATGTTTTCCGTGTATTTTACCATGGTAAGTTCCTTGGAGTCCATCTTCCATATCTTTTACTATGGTAAGTTCCTTGTAGCACAGCTTACGTATGGTGAGTGAAGAGCAGGTTTTATACCCCTGTCAATTCTTCCAACATTGTGAGACCATTTCTATCTCAAGCACACGGAAAGTAAGCAAGCAACACCGCTTTAAGCTAGGATATGCACATGTAGGAATTTAGTTTTACACAAACGTGTGAAGGAAACACAGAATTCAGCTGTTTCTATCAAAGACAGCGGCATAGAGAAAGTTCATTGACCCCGTTACTCAGAAGGGAAATCTTACCCCCGCTTGTCCCTCAGTTACGCCCTGATGTTATTCACCCCAGGTACCTCTCCCTACCCCGCCTCCATAGTACTTCTTATTAGGTCATTGATCTTATTTTGCTTTGCGCTCTTTTTTCGAAATTCCATTTTTCCATCGGGAGAAATGGTCAAAGGTTTACGACCTCGACTGGTGAAACTTCAGGGATGAACACAGATGGTTATTTTATGAGCTCAACTGTTAAACAGAGAAGTTCAAGATGTGTGTTTTACAGTGCTCTTGTAACCCATTTGGGGCTACAAGATGCTTGTTTTAAATATGTATTAGAATAGAATAGAATATACCTTGTTTATCCTGCCAGAATGAGACTGAAAAGTCCCCTTACTCCGCAGTCTAAATTAATATTTCATAGATAAAGTTTACAAATAAGTATATAAAACCTTGCTTAACTTTAAAAGAAAAGAAAAAAAATTTGGTGATAAATGTGTGAGGGATAGGGGTGTTGAAAATGAAAAAAGAAAATAGTACATTTTCTATTCTATAAGAATGTACAGAACAGTACCTTATAAGAATGTACAGAACAGTACTCTTGTGTGTGCACCTATGTATGTTAGTAGTATGAATGTATGTTAGTGTGCACCTATGTATGTTAGTACTTAGTATGAAATAGGTTAATCACAATACTAACTATAGTCTTCTCTGATTTGTTACAGGTACCACAGGGTTCATTCTCCTATTGGCTTTCTTCGTGGATACTATCGTTTGGTACAAAGCTGGCAGCATCAATTTTGCTGATGAAGAAACAAACACGCCAGAGGATGATGAAATGCAAGCCATGACTGAGAAAATCAAGCCTGAAACTTGCGTCTGACCTAATGCGGACGTGTGCTGAACTCTGAATGTATCAGCAACGTGTTGAACTTTGAACGGATCAGTACGTTAAAAAGAAGTCAAAAAGAGACAAATTATTGTTAATAATTAAATTGAAAAGAAATTCTTTCAGCATTAAGTTAAGTCAGCATTAGGTTCTTTAAGACTTTCTTCAGGCCCCGTTGGTAAACTTTAGTTTCTTGGAAACCTCTGAAGTGGTTTTTAACTTTAGTAGATCTGATACGGAGAGAACCATTGTGTAGGAATCTCCAAGGCATTTATTTTATATTATTTTTTGTACCATGTCCTTGTCCATCCATAAAATAATGAGATTGATATCAAGGTCTTTTCAAGATAAATTACCTATCGATCTATGATAGGATTCAATCGCTGAATCCGTTGAAAGTTGAAAGGTTAATTCCACTACTAAGGAAAGTTGAAGCATGTTGCTAAATTCAAGAGAAAAGCATAGGGATTTTTCAAGATTTATTTAGTCCGCCATGTAATTTCTCTGCCAGAGAAAGCACCAAAAACAATATCACCATTCTAAAGGGTGATTTGTACTTTGAGTACTCTTCTGTTTCATCTCAAAAATGGGACTCAAAATTGTAACTTCGAATTCTGTCCTGAATCTTATTTACGTTAATCAGGGTTTTAAGATAAGTTTTGTAAAGTTACCTTCCATGAAGATCGGTACCTACCATAATGTAATATTCTATTTTGTATAGTAATTGTTTATATTAGATACTAGCTGAATTGAGTTTGCGGTATGATCGCTTGGATCATCCTATGGGACCTATGGAAAACCAAGGATTTTTTCCCGGTTGTCCGTATAAAAATCCAATATTTATTTGCATGTAATTTGCTGTACATATTGAGTTTCTCGAAATATTTACAGGACATCCAATAAAAGAGGAACATTGTCTCTTTCTTTCAAGTCGAAAGATGATGAGGAGGAACAAACAGAAGAAAAATAGGGAGGAAAAAAGAACTGAACAAGAGCAATTTCCAAGTTTTAGAACCGCGTTTCCCATTATATTTCTTCATGTATGATAAAATTATACACTTTTGATTTAACGCTCGCGGCATTTTCCCAGCGAGAAGGGTAAGTTTTTCCGAATATTATTCTTGAAAAATGCGAGGGAAAGCGGAAAAGTTTACTCGGGAAATTTATTGCATAAAAAGAGGGGACGAAAATGTACCTGTTTTGAAGCGGTGCGAAGCAAAAGTATTAGAAAATGTGGAGGAAATGATGCTTACATACTCGTAGTAGTTACGAAACGAACATAATACCTAGAGTTGTGTTTGTGCCTATTAGGAGTACTAGCTGAATTCCGTCGCTTCGCTCCGGAATCCCGCTAGTTCATCCCGAGGCATGGCCAAACTTGTGGAAAAGGCATGGCGGTACCTGTTTTGAAGCGGTGCGAAGCAAAAGTATTAGAAAATGTGGAGGAAATGATGCTTAGGTACATACTACATACTTACATAGTAGTAGCGAAACGAACATAATACTTAGAGTTGTGTTTGTGCCTATTAGGAGTATTTTAGGTACATTATTATCTCCAAAATTTGAAGGCCTGAAAATCTAACAGTACTATCTTTCTGTCAAAGTAGGTACATGGTGTACGTAAAAAAAGGATAATAGTTCTTTAGTACTTTCTTTAGAAATGAAGTGTTGGTGTTGGTACATTGTAGGGTGAGTGTAGCACCTATGGTCAGGTTAAGGATTTTTTGCATGTTAAAAAAATCGTACCTGCTAGACCGTTATAGCTACAGATCAGTATAACACAACACTCGTCGTCCACAACAATTAAACGGAATTGTCACACCATACGAGTACAACATCCACTACCTACGTACATATTGTCGATCCCTTTCGCTAAGAGTTTATATTTATCTGAGATAATGGACACAGACAGTACAGACACTATTGACGAGGGAAGTGTGAGAGAAAAAGGGAGAAGAGACATCCATGAGATTGGGGGGGACAGTGACAATTTAGACAGCCAGAAGGATGCTGTCCCAAGAAAGTCGGTTCTTACAGTAGATATGAAATGGCATCACACCAATAATAATCTTGTCGAATTTCAACATTTGTTTCCATTTCCAGAATATCATCGTTCGAGCCCATGTGCGCGACGACACATGGATGTGAGTGTGATCATAGTAAATTTAATCCTGATTTAATAGCTTTAGAATTGTTGTTATATTTTCTCCTTCCTTAATACCTAAGACCTTTGAAATTATAAACACGATTCAAGCAAATTTCTTTAATAGCTTTAGAATTGTTGTTATATTTTCTCCTTCCTTAATACCTAAGACCTTTGAAATTATAAACACGATTCAAGCAAATTTCTTTTTAAGTGGCATGAAAATAATATTCGGATTTCGAAGATCGAATCCAGTTCAAAGTTTACTAATGATTCTAATGAACAATAAGTGGGTGTAAAATCTTATAAAATCACACTATCTACGACAAACTGCCAAAAAGAAAAAAAATTAGTTGCAAGATTTGACCCAAACAAACAAATTACAAACAAACAGAGATCTCAAGTTAAGTAAAACCATATCAAAATACCAAGTACCAGCTACTTTTTATATTTTCATCTGTTTTCTAATGATAAGTAGGTAGCTGGTTTTAACAAGATAACAAATAATCCCGTAATACCTATTTAAACGTCCTTTTATAATGACTTTCCTTTACTCAATGTCATTCATTCACAGAGCTTTACTTTTTCCTCGTTCAATTTTAATTTATTTTGAAGGTTACTATTTTTTCTAATGTACCCGTAGCATAAATTTTATTTATTACTAGTTTTAGTTTGAACCATACTCTGATTTTTAGTGATATTTTCCGGTATTTCAAAAACTAAAACCATAATATTTAGTTTCAGCACAGAAGCTCAAATCTCATTACCTAATCGTAAATCCCGCTACTCATGCCACAACACGTCAACGAACTTGATCTTCGAACCTGGTACATATTTTGATAGATCGTTAAGTTTGTACGTCATATTTGCGCAAATTTCACTCGTTTGGATCTGAAATTCGCGCAAAACATCGCGTACATACATAACGATCGATCTGTCAAAGGACCCGGTTGGAAGCCATATCGTAGCATTTGTACCGGAATACAGATTTTTAGACTCCTCCAACCTATTACAACTCTTAACAATCGTTTTAGTGTGGTACGAAAGTTCAGCATTTCTCCTGTCCTTTTTTCCTGAGTAACATTTTATGGTGAACTAGCGTACAACACTTGAAACGAGACATTGTTGA
This sequence comes from Diaphorina citri, assembly GCF_000475195.1. Classification (NCBI taxonomy): domain Eukaryota; kingdom Metazoa; phylum Arthropoda; class Insecta; order Hemiptera; family Psyllidae; genus Diaphorina; species Diaphorina citri. The sequence goes on from NW_007378790.1 coordinate 33,713, forward strand.
AGAGTCTTTTCTTTAAAATTTTTATAAGGCTGTGATAACACCTGACCTTCAATTGTTAATTTTTATATAAATAATTAATTAATTTTATGAGCTATTTTATTTTTTAAGATTTTTTATTATCTTGTAAGTTTTTTGTATCATTCGTATATTATTCATATTTATGTTTTGTTAATAGAAACTCTTTGCCTGAAATGTTTAAGCTTTAAATTAGGATTCAATAGACTAGTCTCTGACAAGATTTTTTACCAAGCTGAAATTAAAAGGGACATTAGTGAATGACTAGGAGGAAATGATGTGCAGATTTTAAATTGTGTGTACTTTCAATTGTATAGAGCTATGTAATGTTTAACTAATTATAATATTTACGATGAAATGGATCAACAATTAATACCCAGATCCTGTAGCTCATAGCTACCGAGTTAATAAAGGTTTAAGCAAGAACGAGTCCGTTGAGTGAAGTTAGGAAAAGTTAACTATCTCTCAACAAGAATTGAGATTTTCCTAAAAGACTAGCAACAGGCTCGAGCAAATTAATGTTCAATCGGTGTAGGTATCACTGGTATCAGTGTGCAACCAATTTACCTCTCTTTAATACTCTGCATTTGCATATTTGCAACAATTCTGAAAACTGCCAAAATTGCACAAAGTAATCTCTTCCATTCAACCTATGTTTTTAAGTCAATAAAACTAGCTCATTTTCATATAAACAATTCACTGCATTTTACCTGTACAGTCCATGTGTTATTCATATACATTTATTTCAATTTTTTGATTGTTGTTGTACTTGTTTAAGTGTATAGAAATGTCTAATTAAATTAATACATTAATCTCAACAAGAATTGAGATTTTCCTAAAAGACTAGCAACAGGCTCGAGCAAATTAATGTTCAATCGGTGTAGGTATCACTGGTATCAGTGTGCAACCAATTTACCTCTCTTTAATACTCTGCATTTGCATATTTGCAACAATTCTGAAAACTGCCAAAATTGCACAAAGTAATCTCTTCCATTCAACCTATGTTTTTAAGTCAATAAAACTAGCTCATTTTCATATAAACAATTCACTGCATTTTACCTGTACAGTCCATGTGTTATTCATATACATTTATTTCAATTTTTTGATTGTTGTTGTACTTGTTTAAGTGTATAGAAATGTCTAATTAAATTAATACATTAATTTATTTAGGAAACAATAGCTGATTTTCGTTTTCTTTCTTGCAGTATTTATTAGTTGCTGTGCGGTTCTGGGGCACAATGACTTTAGAATACTATAGATGGACTCTATAGAGGGATATGGTATAATACACATGTTACGTTAATCCAAGAGAGCAGCTAAACCTAGGATATCGCGGTATTATTACCGAGAAGAGTTATAGCAGAGAGACATTTTTTTCCTTTCTACATTCGAGCTTTAACCGAGAAATCCTAGGTTTACTCGCTCTCTGGGCTTATCCCATGAGTGGGGTGCAATAGTTCTAAATACTGGACTCCGCACACAGGAATTTCGTCAGAAAAGACCCCCATTTCAATGTTATGTATCCCATGAGTGATAAAATGTTTTCCAATAGCGATCCCAGGTAAACAAAGCCATGGATACATGGATACAAACATAGACACATGCGAACAAATATTCCTCCCTTTAAAATTAAACAAAAACCATCTTGGAAAAATAACGTAAAACATACATAATATATTTATATTTGATTTAAAAACACACAACGGTAATAAGAACAAATATTTAAAATTAAACAAAAACCATCTTGGAAAAATAACGTAAAACATACATAATATATTTATATTTGATTTAAAAACACACAACGGTAATAAGTCTTATGATTAAGAGGTAAGATAGTAAAATTAATATTTATAATATAATAATCCTAATAGCACGCTTGAAATCGGTAACTCTCTAATGTAAATGATAGAAGATTGATAAATGTACAAGTAAGATGAATAGGTACTTAAAAAGGCCCAACATAATTATGGTTATTAAAATATAATATAGCATTGCATCATTGTAAAATATCTACTTGAGGGTAACTCTATCAATTGCCGATAAAAGTTGTTTTGTACTTTAAGGTTGTTTAAGGTGACAAATTTGTGTCAAATTAGGTTTTTGTCTAAAATGCCAACAAGTTTTTAACTGGTGGGATTATTTTGGCTTTCGAATAAAGAAGAAAATATTGAAATTTTGTGTGTGTAGTTGTGTACCTGTACCAGGAGATGAATTTCTTATTACATTAAAAACAAAAAAAAAAAAAAAAAATCTGTATAATACCAATGGCACAAAAATACAATAGGTACATACAACAACAGATATCCTTATCACGAAGTTAGTAGGGTAAATAAGTAAATATGTAACAAAAGTAAAAACAATAAAAATAAGGCACATACTCGTAAGAATAATAAAATTAATAAGGGAAGGCCTTAAAACAAAGGTAACTAGAATGCAGTGGCTTAACTTGGTAACAGCACCTCATAATTGCAAAAACAAAAACCTACGTAATAATATCCTTTGGAGAAATTAAAAATCCCAAATGATAATTATTATTGGGATAAAACACTGACCACGGTAAATTGTACCTGCATCAGATCAATAAATGTGACAAACCGCAGTCCATTATTAAGAATACTGGCGTCTAGTTGTCTAATATCATTTTAATTCTGAATTGTAGGTACCTGCATCAGATCAATAAATGTGACAAACCGCAGTCCATTATTAAGAATACTAGCGTCTAGTTGTCTAATATCATTTTAATTCTGTCTTATCCCTTTCAGCTTAGGTCGCTTATGCTGGGTTCAACGAATTCTGTATACCGGATTCGCGACCTCGGGTTGACGAATTCTTGCGAGTTGTGCGTTCTTCACAAAAATGCGTGGCACACTAGCGTCATGGGTTAGAAAATCGACGAGTCCTTTTGGAATTGAGCGAATGAACGGTTCGGCCTCTTTTTGAGGCCACCATTTTAAAAAAGCTCAAAAACCGTTAACGTTAACTCTAAATTTTGGCCAAAGGCGCTCACACTTCCTTAGGTCACTCAAATTTTGCAGAGAGGTTCGATAAATTATGTAGATAAAAGTGTCCCTGGGGCGCGTTTCAATAAAATAGTATAACTCACCTGTATGAGATTTTTTCCGCCAGTTCAGGGGCGGGTCGTCTAGATTCCTGACACCAAACTATATCCACGCCTACCATCAGACCTATTCCTCGTACCTGACCTGAGAAATAGCACAAAAATTTCATACTTTCAAACACTAAGGCTCTCCATCTGCGATACAATTATTTCAAAATTTGATTTTGATTCTAAAATCAATTTTCTGATAGTTCAACTTAAAAATGATGGAAGAGAATCTTGCCTCTCACCAATATTTTGAAGTATTTTTTCTCACTAATATTGTGAAGTAGATTATCCTAAAAAGCATTTTTAAATAGTTTATCCTAATAAGTATTTTGAAATTATATTTTCTCTCACCAATATTAGGATGTATCCTCTGCAGTTGTGTGAGTCTGTCGACCAGTAATCGCCCCATAGTGAGAGCATTCAGCTGGCATTGTTCTTTCTCCATAATGTAGCATTTTTAAATAGTTTATCCTAATAAGTATTTTGAAATTATATTTTCTCTCACCAATATTAGGGTGTATCCTCTGCAGTTGTGTGAGTCTGTCGACCAGTAATCGCCCCATAGTGAGAGCATTCAGCTGGCATTGTTCTTTCTCCATAATGTTGAGAACGGCTTGTCCTACCACCGCCGTAACTGGGTCACACATGTACTAGAATGAGAGGAAAATAACAAAAGTAATTTAAATTTTTGTTGTGTTAAGCATAAATTATTGTCACAAATGTCATTCCCTGCTAAATACGCTACGCAAAATTTTAAGACTTGATTGACTCGAACCATCAACCTTCAGATTTAGAGTCCACCGTGCTAATCACCACACCACTATGGTTGGTTTAAAATGATAATCGTACAAACTTCTTGGGGATTAATGAGACTCGGTCCAACCTGAGCAGGAGGTGTAGGTTACCTTCTGGTGTTCTCGTGTTGACCCAGTACCTAAATGGGAAGTATTGGGTCTCTTCTCGCCCATCTGATGAGAGGCATACTACAGGATGGGCATGCTACGACACATACCACATGGGTCTAATGTAACAGTTGTTTGATTGCTAAGAAATAAAATCGGCCGTGAAACACTCATTTTTACTTTCCTTATCCTATAGGAAGGAAAGTAATGTAATCGGGTCAAAATTTCGATGGTCAGTTTTTAGTGCCAAAACTATAATAATAATACCCTATTATCATCCAGACAGTTCAGAGATTCGGCTATCTTGCGTGAGGTGATGACTGCTCCTATGGGCATACTTTCATTATTATGAACTTCATTCATATTTGTAGAGTGTAAGGAAAAAGTCTATGCTCAAATGTTACTTTTTTATGGTAAAAGTCTATGCTCATTCAATGTAAAGAGACTAAAATACGCCCTGTTTGTACTGCCAGAATAAGGCTGAAAAAGAGCCAGCCTAGTTAGCCTGGTTGGTAGCGCGTCTGCCTCGTAAGCGCTTGGCCGCGAGTTCGATTCCCGCCGGGGGCGGATTTTATTCTGACCGGACAATGTTCGTTCTCGGAACGGCTGGCTTTCTCCTATCCTGTCTTCTTCTCTCTTTGATTTCGGGACGATAAGACCTTAGCAATTGCTAAGGTCTAGCTGTTTTGCTTGCAGTTCCCTCTGTCAAACCTCTTAATAAAAAAAGCTAAAAAGTCCCTTTACTCCCACAATGTTGATTTCATTTTCTCTCTGACTACTTCCAGTGGGTCATTGTCACCAGGAAATTCTAGACGTCGCCTGTCAACAGTTGGGTAAATTCACGGCCTGCAGTGTAGAGAGCGTGAATAACGATGAACAGGTCAAATATTGCCAAAGACTTCTCAACACATTGCCTGACAACTTTCAAGTGTGTCTGTTCACTAACTCGGGGTGAGTAGTTCTGATTAAACTGTTGAATCAATGTTTATTTACATTAATAAAATTTTATGTACTCATCATAATCATAACAATTGTAAATCGAGGAAACAAAGATTGATCAGAGGTGGTGTTAATGACTATGTTGTTGTTGGTGTTGTTATTGTTCACAATCCCGTTTCTAGATCTAGGAACATCGCCACCGCCGCGGGATCAGTCCAGAGGGAGGTTGGACCCAGAGTTGTAGGTTGTAGGTGTAGGAAGAATACCTATAACATTATCTAGTAATGAATTACCTTATTTTATTTACGTATGCATACCATTGTCATTCCTTTAGTTTAATATAATAGTGTAAATTATCCGAATAACGGATAAGAATCTCCGGATATTCGGACCCGAGAATCTCCGGATATTCGGACATACGTATTCGGATAATTATCCGAAATTCGAAATCAAATCCGAATCCATCCGAATATCCGGATTTTATCCGTATCCTGATAAATGTTACAGCTCTATTAAATGAGGATATTACTTTTGCATGTGTTCATTACAATATATAATAGTTTGGGCATATTTTAAATGGAAAGTCCTGGGAGACGCGCGAAGAAATCGAAGCACCACCCGACTTGTATTAACACGAAATGGAGTTTCATATGTATAACGAAAGTAACGCCAAATCCACGTTCTCAATGTAAAGTTCCCTCGTGAGACAAACGTACAGAAAGTAAATATGTCTAGAAAAATACATATATACCAAATGTTTTTAAATATGCCCTACTGTCTTATCTAAAGTATTTAATCCTCATCCTAGCCTATAGTAAGAAAAAAATAAATATAAAGTCCTTTTAATTGGTCCACAGTTCAGAGGCTAACGACCTAGCCCTACAACTAGCCCGGGCCTACACGGGACGGCAAAACATTGTTGTAGTAGACGCTGCCTATCACGGCACGGTAAACCTTCTCCTCGATATCAGTCCACGAGCCTTCATGCTGTCCTCAGGTAAGTGAATTTTCCCCTGGGTCTTGCCATGTTATGAACTTGCTTTAGTTACCAACCTCAGTGGTGCAGTAGTAAACGCGTTGAACTTTGGATCTGGAGGTTGGTAGTTCGAGTCCAAGTCAAGTCATAAAATTTATCTAGGTGTAATAATCGGGGAACGACATTTGTAACAAGCATTTAAATTACTTCACTTTCCGTGCCCTATCTCAGTGTTGGAAGGATTGGGGTTCGACGACAAACTAACAGTGCGTTATTAATCCTTAGTGCAATAATCCTACAGACTGGACTCCGCACACAGGAATTTCGCCAGAAAAGACCCCCGTTTCAATGTAATCCTGACTTAGAACCTAATAACTAATAATGCTGTGGTACCTACGAACAATCATTTATGTTGCATGATATCTGTTATGATTACTCAGAGCCAGTAAGGCAGCTATTGGACTCTTGTAATCACCACTGGCGTCCAGTAAAGTTCCAGTTCAATGGACAAAACGCACTTTTCTGTATAGCTACAGATCCAATTGAAACTGACCAACCAGCAGAATTAAAATGATATTAGACAACTAGACGCCAGTATTCTTAATAATGGACTGCGGTTTGTCACATTTATTGATCTGATGCAGGTACAATTTACCGTCGGAAACGACATTTGTGACAAGCATTTAAGTATGTATGCTTAACACAATTGAAATTAAAAAAATAATAATAAAAAAAAAATGCTTCACTTTCCATGCCCTATCTCAGTGTTGGAAGGATTGGGGTTCGACGACAAACTAACAGTGCGTTATTGATCCTTAGTGCAATAATCCTACATACTGGACTCCACACACAGGAATTTCGCCAGAAAAGACCCCCGTTTCAATGTAATCCTGACTTAGAACCTAATAACTAATAATGCTGTGGTACCTACGAAAGTTGTAGAGAAGCTGCCCACCTTCACAAATAATTCGAGATTGAGATTATAAACTTCCAAATTTCCACTTGACCCGTTTCAGAAAAGAAGCCCTGGGTTCACGTGATCCCATTTCCCGACACATATCGCGGCGAATTTTCCGCCGATGACCCACAAGCCGCCCAGAAGTATGCGCAAGCCGCGCGCAACATAATGGAGGCGCACCGAGACAATATAGCCACTCTGATATGCGAGCCGGTGTTTGTGGTACATGGGGCGGTGGTGCCCCCGCCTGGGTGGTTGAGTCTTATGTACGATTACATACATGAGATTGGCGGTGTGGTTATCGGTATGTATTGGTACTTGCCTTGGTAGGGTGGTTATAGTTATGTATTGTTACTTGGCTTGGTAGCGCGTAAGGCTTACCTCGGTGGTGTAGTGGTCAAGACAATTGCCTGATAAATAGGGGGGCGTGAGTTCAATTCCAGCCTATGTGTGGATTTTTTTTTATTTTAATCATGAATAAAATTTGAGAATTTGACCACAATAATAGTAGTAGTCCTATGCGAACCGTATAAATAAGCACCAGTATGTATTATTACTTGGCTTGGTAGCGCGTAAGGCTTACCTCGGTGGTGTAGTGGTCAAGACGATTGCCTGATAAACAGGAGGGCGTGAGTTCAATTCCAGCCTATGTGTGGATTTTTTTTTTATTTTAATCATGAATAAAATTTGAGAATTTGACCACAATAATAGTAGTAGTCCTATGCGAACCGTATAAATAAGCACCATAACAAGGTGCTTTAAAATAGATAGTTGTCTGTAATACATGGTCTGTTCGGAAAGTACTGAGATCGCGTAGCGCCTGAACGGATTGGGTAGTGTTGATGTTTTTCGGCTCTATGCTAGGAGTAGGTACTTAAATCGAGTAGCGACCAGTGGCGGCATTGTCAATGTAAATGTGCTTTAAAATAGATAGTCGTCTGTAATACATGGTCTGTTCGGAAAGTACTGAGATCGCGTAGCGCCTGAACAGATTGGGTAGTGTTGATGTTTTTCGGCTCTATGCTAGGAGTAGGTACTTAAATCGAGTAGCGACCAGTGGCGGCATTGTCAATGTAAAACGATTGATGATAGCGAGTAGATGAGAATTAATACTAAAGGAGGCACTTAGTAATGCTGTGATACCCACTAAAGTTATAAAGAAGCTCTCTGTTACTACAAAGAATTCATGATTTGGTTTTCTCCCCGCAGCGGACGAAATTCAATGTGGTATGGGGCGGTCAGGCAGTCACTTCTGGGCATTTCAAACACAAGGTGCAGTTCCTGATATTATTACCGTGGGCAAACCCATGGGGAACGGAATGCCCATAGGAGCAGTCATCACCTCACGCAAGATAGCCGAATCTCTGAACTGTCTGGATGATAATAGGGTATTATTATTATAAAAAATGAGTGTTTCACGGCCGATTTTATTTCTTAGCAATCAAACAACTGTTACATTAGACCCATGTGGTATGTGTCGTAGCATGCCAATAAAAAAAAATCTGGTGTGAACATCACACGACTTTCCTTATCCTATTGAATGATGCTTATTTGAGTGTTCTTTTACCCTAACTTTTACAATATCTCTAACCGTTTTGTCGCTATAGCTGAAAACCGCCAAAAAACGGTCGAAATCTGTCAAAAGCGGTCAAAATACCGCCAAGCGCAGCAACCATCTCAAACAAACGTTTTGTGTTGCATCCTTGTCACATTAGTGAACCACATACCAAATTTCAAGTTTCTAGCTTATACCGTTCCCGAGATATTGTTAAATTACACCAAAAACCGCCAAAAAGCGGTAAAATGCCGCCAACCGTAGCACCGGTCTTAACCAAAAGTTTCGTGTCGCATCCTTGTCACATTTGACAGCTACATACCAAATTTCAAGTCTCTAGCTCTTACCATTCTCGAGATATTTTGTTTACAGACAGACACACAGACACACACACACGGACCAATGGCTGAAACTTTGCATTTAGGCTCTAGGGACCTCAAAACGTGTTTCGTCACTAAAATCTGACCATCGAAATTTTGACCCGATTACATTACTTTCCTTCCTATAGGATAAAAGTAAAAAATGGTGTTTTGGATTATTATTCTGAAATCCAATTTTATCTAGTGTAAGAGGCCCTGATAAGTAGGTACGCAAGACAAGAGTATTTCAACATAGGTACAAGCCAGGGTCAAATGAATTACCTGGACGGGTAGACAGGCAACAATCTTAGTAAATAGTTGTCTCGTTTCACTTCCGGTTTCGAAGATGTCTATGGAAGCAAGATCTTTAGCGAGACATAACCGGCAAAGGCTTATTATTTCCTGACGAGATATCTTGAATTCAGCCATGTCGAGTTAATAACTTATAACTAGGCAGGTTGAAGAACAAAGATGTGTCCTTATTCAACGAGCATCGCTGCCTTCTCGATTGGACTTTCGGCCCTGCCAACAGGGTAAGAAAATAACATGACAAACAAACGAATAACAAATGATGAAACAACTACAATGAAATACTCGAGTTATTCAACTAATTCACATAAAAATTATGGTAGTTACAGAACTTTTGAATTTAGAAAAACACATTTTTCCTTCAGCTTCTGATCACACATTCACACAACGTACGTTTCGGCATCAAAAATGGAGAAATGGCGAACTGACGCCATTTTGAATCCATTCCCACCAAGGCAGGGAAAGAAACCAAAGAGTTGAAAAAAAATCTCTTTGGAAGAAATGCACAGCGGCAAAGGGCAGTGTTGTCATTTATCATTTGAACGGCAAAGAACTTTTTTACTTTCCTAAAATGATGAATTGGTCATTCTGATTCTGCATAGTGTGATAAGGAATGTTTATGCATGAAATGATAAAATGTTTTTTCCTTAATTGATTCGTATTGATAATTTTAACGTTTACAACGCATTCCATGATGAATTGATGAGACGTTTACTGAAAACTATGCCTCGAGAGCAAAGAGCTAAAGTGAACTCCATGTAAGTAAGAGCACGCGAGTTTGAACATCCTGCCATGACGTATACTTTTACGTAATTCTCTATGTGAGATTTGACAGCATTAATGACCTTTTGTTGAACAATGTATTACAATTAGTTATATATGTATAACTCGGATAACTCCAATGTTTGTCTTCTTATACCTTCTTAAGTAGGTACCGAGTACGGTAGTATAAACATCTGACATCCTACTGTTCAATTTTCAGCGGTGCTTGTCGTCTTCATTTTGGTCAAAATCCTTTGAAGATAGTTCGATCACAAGGATTTTTTTGGATTGGGGACAATGGACTAAAGCCATATCAACTTTTATGTAGGAACTTTTGGAGACTATCAAATTTAATAAAGAAAAAATATGCATTACTTGGAGGTACAATATCTTGCTACTAAATATCACATATCACATAACTAACCCAAACTTTGCTGAGTAACTGGTGGAACAAAAAACATGCAAGAATTTTTTTGGACATATCAACTTTTATGTAGGAACTTTTGGAGACTATCAAATAAAGAAAAAATATGCATTACTTAGAGGTACAATATCTTGCTACTAAATATCACATATCACATAACTAACCCAAACTTTGCTGAGTAACTGGTGGAACAAAAAACATGCAAGTTTTTTTTATATATATATGTAGGCTAGCCATGGCACCCTCATAAGCAGAGCGTAACCATTGGACCAATCCCAGGAAGGGATCTTCATTCGATACACTCCGAAAGGCTGAGGGGGAAATCTGGTAGGGGCTATACTGTATTTTTACAGGCACAGTACTTATTTAATTAAATTTGGGGTGTTTGGTATTTCTGCTTTCACATTGTTTGTCTACTTTTGATAACACTGTAGGTATGTGCATTATCATATGAACTTATCTCTATCTTTGACCTTGTTCATGAAAATAATTTGTTTACTCCTAAGTATTAGGTTTTTAATTGGTATTCATTAAAGACCCCTGCCCTGATAATACACATGTGCATTATTCTGTGGGAGAGAGAGAGAGAGAGCCTACTTATGTGTACCTACTTATTGATTTTAGGTTGGAAGGCAATCTTGATATCCCTTTAAATTTTTTAAATATTATTTTGAGGGAGGGAGAGAGAGAGAGAGAGAGAGAGAGAGCCTACTTATGTGTACCTTACTTATGTGTACCTACTTATTGATTTTAGGTTGGAAGGCAATCTTGATATCCCTTTAAATTTTTTAAACATATGTACTGATTATATGTAAACAGGTACAGAATTTCTAAAATGACCAATTAAAAATCCATAGTAATATGTATTGGCAGGTACCAGGTACATATTATGTACTTATGATTAGGATTTTATTCTTCATTATTTGACGGTTTATTTATGTCAGTATCCTCAGTAGGTATTTCAAAGTCAGTGAAATAAATCTAATCAATTAATGAAGCCCTCAGGCAAATACCTGGTAAGACCTTTAGGAATTAATCTTCACATATTTTGGTGTCTTATTTTACTTTCTATTACTTATTACTTGTATAGATATACTCGTAGGTATGTAGGAAACCTATACTATCTAAATAATTAGAAAGAATGGATCTTCACATAGTTTGGTGTCTTGTTTTATTTTACTTTCTATTACTTATTACTTGTATAGATATACTCGTAGGTATGTAGGAAACCTATACTATCTAAATAATTAGAAAGAATGGGAATGGAAGGTTTGCTTCTATTCGCTTTAACACCTACTTGAAAAGAATCATTCTATTGCCTACAGCGTTATTTCCCTTGGCACTTGTTACATAACAAGTAAAATAGTAACCAAGCTCCAAGCTTTATGTAACGCTGATAAATAATATTCCCCATTGATTTGCCATAGACTCATTGGTTACATAAGAATGATATAGAACTTATCTTTGAGCGCCTTTGGCCAAAATTTAGAGTTAACGGCTTTTGAGCTTTTTTAAAATGGTGGCCTCAAAAAGCGGCCGAACCGTTCATTCGCTCTTAATTCCAAAAGGACTCGTCGATTTTCGAACCCATGGCGCTAGTGTGCCACGCATTTTTGTGAAGAACGCACAACTCGCGAGAATTCGTCAACCCGAGGTCGCGAATCCGGTATTCAGAATTCGTTGAACCCAGCATAAGCGACCTAAGCCGAAAGGGATAAGAGATGGTCGTCTAAAACTCCTTGTTTTCCATTAAAATGGTCCAAATCAATTAAAATCTTGCTAATTTCAGAATGAAGGAGGCTAACGAAAGGGATAAGAAAGAGATGGTCGTCTAAAACTCCTTGTTTTCCAATAAAATGGTCCAAATCAATTAAAATCTTGCTAATTTCAGAATGAAGGAGGCTAAAATCATAGTTGCCAATGAAGGAGAATATGGCAATGTTCTGTTGTTCCTACCTGCCATGTGCTTGACTACGGAGAATGTGCTCTTCATTGTATCCACTCTCAATAGAATATTCACCTCTCTTCAAATGGACTCTTCACCTGCCATCATGGATCTTCTCTTACCAAGGACTAGGTTAGTAGGAATAATACAGACACCCTAGTTAGATTAGAGGGTAAGATTTCCGCCCGGGGCGGAATTTATTCTAAACAGATAAGGTTCATTCTGGGAACGGCTGGCTTTCTCCTATCCTGCCATTCTTCTCTTTTCGATTTCGGAACGACAAGTTTACCAAGGACTAGGTTAGTAGGAATAATATAGACACCCTAGTTAGATTAGAGGGTAAGATTTCCGCCCGGGGCGGACTTTATTCTAAACAGATAAGGTTCATTCTGGGAACGGCTGGCTTTCTCCTATCCTGCCATTCTTCTCTTTTCGATTTCGGAACGACAAGACCTTGGCAGAGACAGTCACCTCTAAAAAACAGTTCCCTCTAGTAAAACATTTAAAAAAAAAAACTCTATTTTTGTGTCAAACGTTCAAGTCGTGAACTCAAATTGACTTGACGTGACAATGACAAGCTTAATTGACCTCTGCATTTGTTGAATTTCAGTGACACTCTAGTGCAGCAATGGCCTGACTCTTCTGGGGACAGTGATGCGTCCAGCCCTGCAGCTAGCTACAATGCCATGGACTAAAAAAAAAACTCTATTTTTGTGTCAAACGTTCAAGTCGTGAACTCAAATCCGGGATTCAGAATTGTCTAATACCCAGCTTAATTGACCTCTGCATTTGTTGAATTCCAGTGACACTCTAGTGCAGCAATGGCCTGACTCTTCTGGGGACAGTGATGCGTCCAGCCCTGCAGCTAGCTACAATGCCATGGACTAAGCATGTCCATGCCTACCCTTGATCTCATTAGTTATCCGACCGCTAGATTTGTACTGAAATCATCCCCCGTACGATAGTGTTAAATCTGTTAAATCCGTACGCTTTTTGTTCGTCCTCGAGGTATTTATGCTCTCTTTAATATATCTATGTTCATTATTTGGAAGGATAAATGATTTTAAATCCGTACGCTTTTTGTTCGTCCTCGAGGTATTTATGCTCTCTTTGTTATATATATCTATGTTCATTATTTGGAAGGATAAATGATAGAGCTGTAAATTATCCGAATAACCGATATCCAGAGAATCTCCGGATATTCGGACATCCGTATTCAAATCCGTAATCGGATAATTATCCGAAATTCGAAATCAAATCCGAATATCCGGATTTTATCCGTATCCTGATAAATGTTACAGCTCTATTAAATGAGGCGTACGCTTTTTGTTCGTCCTCGAGGTATTTATGCTCTCTTTAATATATCTATGTTCATTATTTGGAAGGATAAATGATAGAGCTATAAATTATCCGAATGACCGATATCCAGAAAATCTCCGGATATTCGGACATCCGTATTCAAATCCGTATTCGGATAATTATCCGAAATTCGAAATCAAATCCGAATATCCGGATTTTATCCGTATCCTGATAAATGTTACAGCTCTATTAAATGAGGATATTACTTTTGCATGTGTTCATTATAATCATTTATGTTGCATGATATCTGTTATGATTACTCAAGGCCAGTAAGGCAGCTATTGGACTCTTGTAATCACCACTGGCGTCCAGTAAAGTTCCAGTTCAATGGACAAAACGCACTTTTCTGTATAGAATAGAAAATGTACTATTTTCTTTTTTCATTTTCAACACCCCTATCCCTCACACATTTATCACCAGGTACTGTTCTGTACATTCTTATAGAATAGAAAATGTACTATTTTCTTTTTTCATTTTCAACACCCCTATCCCTCACACATTTATCACCAAATTTTTTTTCTTTTCTTTTAAAGTTAAGCAAGGTTTTATATACTTATTTGTAAACTTTATCTATGAAATATTAATTTAGACTGCGGAGTAAGGGGACTTTTCAGTCTCATTCTGGCAGGATAAACAAGGTATATTCTATTCTATTCTAATACATATTTAAAACAAGCATCTTGTAGCTCCAAATGGGTTACAAGAGCACTGTAAAACACACATCGGTATATTCTATTCTATTCTAATACATATTTAAAACAAGCATCTTGTAGCCCCAAATGGGTTACAAGAGCACTGTAAAACACACATCTTGAACTTCTCTGTTTAACAGTTGAGCTCATAAAATAACCATCTGTGTTCATCCCTGAAGTTTCACCAGTCGAGGTCGTAAACCTTTGACCATTTCTCCCGATGGAAAAATGGAATTTCGAAAAAAGAGCGCAAAGCAAAATAAGATCAATGACCTAATAAGAAGTACTATGGAGGCGGGGTAGGGAGAGGTACCTGGGGTGAATAACATCAGGGCGTAACTGAGGGACAAGCGGGGGTAAGATTTCCCTTCTGAGTAACGGGGTCAATGAACTTTCTCTATGCCGCTGTCTTTGATAGAAACAGCTGAATTCTGTGTTTCCTTCACACGTTTGTGTAAAACTAAATTCCTACATGTGCATATCCTAGCTTAAAGCGGTGTTGCTTGCTTACTTTCCGTGTGCTTGAGATAGAAATGGTCTCACAATGTTGGAAGAATTGACAGGGGTATAAAACCTGCTCTTCACTCACCATACGTAAGCTGTGCTACAAGGAACTTACCATAGTAAAAGATATGGAAGATGGACTCCAAGGAACTTACCATGGTAAAATACACGGAAAACATCCGTATCGTACAAGTTGCAAGCGCCTTTCTCTCCGCATACAGATTCCCATACAAGACATGCTGAGTCTACTACAGCTCCGTATACTATAGGACATGGAACGTTACCTGTGAAAAATGACAGAGATCAGTGATAGGTCTCTTCAATAGGGCTGCCTGGAATAGACTGACAAGAAACGCCAACCCTATTTAAATAGGAAAAGGCTGGGAAGAAGAGGAGGAGTGAT
>NW_007378790.1:49706-66758 GCF_000475195.1 Diaphorina citri
AGCGAACTTTCAAGACCTCCAAAATCGAGTTTTCAAGACCTCTAAAATTGATTTTTCAAGAACTCTAAGTTTTACTTGAATCCAGTAGCTTACTAACTGTACCATTTTCCGGACTGTTTAACTTGTGATCTAGACCACAATATGAGTTTAAACATAGTTTAAGGAACAGTTGTAGGTACATATTAAGCAGTCTTATCGGCTACAAAGTTTCACATCAACCTATTGGATTACTTGATCCTCTAATTTTACTCAAACCAAGTTGAGGCGAACTTTCAAGACCTCTAAAATCGAGTTTTCAAGACCTCTAAAATTGATTTTTCAAGACCTCTGAAAGTTTTACTTCAATCCAGTAGCTTACTAACTGTACCATTTTCCGGACTGTTTAACTTGTGATCTAGACCACAATATGAGTTTAAACATAGTTTAAGGAACAGTTGTACATATTAAGCAGTCTTATCGGCTACAAAGTTTCACATCAACCTATCGGATTACTTGATCCTCTAATTTTACTCAAACCAAGTTGAAATACAGATTGTGGTCCAGAGCTCTATTTCATAAAACTTTAATCCAAGGAAATGGCCTCTATGAATAATAAGGTCTGTACCTTTCCATCTATGCTACTGATGTTTTGGCAGCCCGCATGACAAGCTGAGAAGTAAGTCCTCCCATCTCCTCCACAGATAGGATTAAATTTACTATGATCACACTCACATCCATGTGTCGTCGCGCACATGGGCTCGAACGATGATATTCTGGAAATGGAAACAAATATGTTAAAATTCGACATTTATTTTGACTTTCTTTATTTAGAAATTAGTAAGTAGCTATGTGGGCGGAGTCCAGTATGTAGGACCATTGCACCCCAGAGCAAATAGCGAAGTACTAGTCTTTCTCATGGCTCCAGTTTTCGGTCCTTTTTCAGCATCTGGGTGGGCATCACTGCAGATGTGTACCAGTGAAAATTACCTTTAACATTGAATTTTCAACTCGGGCTTTACATTTGCTTTTTGAAGTCTTTAGTCTTTGGTTTATGTTTACCTCAGACGACAGGAGTTGAAAATGTTTTAGGCTCATTTGCTGCCATTACTTGGTTATCCTACTTTTATACCTTGATTAAGTAAAGGTCTAAGTAACTGCTCGACTGTTAGTGTAATGGAACAACTTGTTCTAAGCTGACAATCTAATTCAAGCACTACTACTTGAAGAGTTTATCACCAACCATTTTGAACATTTTATTCGCTAACACTTATTTATGAAAATATGAACCCTCGACACTGCAGTGTGAACACAAAACGTCGAGATTGTCGAGTTACAATGATAAGAGACGCGAGGCCAAGGGTTCAAAGCCCTCATCATAATTTCTTATAACACAGAGTACAGATAAATGAAGCTGAGATGCGATGCTACTGTCCTCAATTGCTTGATTGATAGAATTGAAATAAATATAGGTCACGCTAATATTAATATGTATCAGGGCATCCCTTTCACAACTCATCAGATTTTCCTCAAAACTATCGTGCTAAACATAATTGATTACATGTGCTAAAGGTAATGTGTTCTCAGATCTTTGAATTACTCGTAGATATAAAGGTGTGTCCACACATGTCGTCGATCGGTGTCGACTGAACCGTCCACACTGCCTCGACAACATAGTTTCACCCCGTCGATTGATATCGATCGATGGCCGATTGACTGTGTTTGGAAACACTTAAATATCACATATTAAGCAATGTAAAGTTACCGAGCTCAGTTAAGACACCTACCGAGTACTCGGTAGATGCAATACGGCCTTTAAAGATGTAGGTATGTATATTTCAGATTATTATTGGTGTGATGCCATTTCATATCTACTGTAAGAACCGACTTTCTTGGGACAGCATCCTTCTGGCTGTCTAAATTGTCACCGTCCCCCCCAATCTCATGGATGTCTCTTCTCCCTTTTTCTCTCAAACTTCCCTCGTTAATAGTGTTTGTGTCCATTATCTCAGATAAATATAGTGAAAGGGATCGACAACATGTACGTATTGTACGTAGGTAGTGGATGTTGTACTCGTATGGTGTGACAATTCCGTTTAATTGTTGTGAACGACGAGTGTTGTGTTATACTGATAAATCCCACCCGACTAAAAAATCCATGCATTTCACTGATGGAACCTACGCTATAAAACCAGTGTCAGGGAACTTGGTCTGACAAATCATCTCTCTTTCTGGAAATAGATGATAGTTATACTTACCCATTTGCATTGGTGAGTCCTGCCCACTCATCCATTGGGCATCCAATGAACGTCAAAATCCCCATTCCTAGTGGACATAAAATATAAAATGCTTTATTAATAAGGAAAAAGAGTATCTACATAATTTAATCAATTATGTGAATGTGCCTCCTCTGTTTTCTGACACATAATCTAGGTACATAATTTTAGATTAATAGGTTTTTGGAAGGAGGGTATTTAAAGTATAATTTAATCAATTATGTATGTGAATGTGCCTCCTCTGTTTTCTGACACATAATCTAGGTACATAATTTTAGATTAATAGGTTTTTGGAAGGAGGGTATTTAAAGCTGAATGTGCCTCCTCTGTTTTCTGACACATCATCTAGGTACATAATTTTAGATTAATAGGTTTTTGGAAGGAGGGTATTTAAAGGATTCATGTCTTGAAAGGCAACTAATTACCTCTGTCAATTACTATACAAAATAGAATATTACATTATGGTAGGTACCGATCTTCATGGAAGGTAACTTTACAAAACTTATTTACCTCTGTATTCTTTCATTGAGAAAACACGAGTGAACAACCATACTGGCTTGGAGTAGTGAGCTACGTTTGTAACCTGCGCAACAGTTGTCAGTTGTTCACAGGCATTAATGTAGGTATACGTAGGATGTTAGTATTTACATGTGCATTGTTATGAATGATACTGCTCGTATAGTCATTAAGAATAAAAATTCTATTATTGAAGTACAAAACATCTATAGACGCACAGAATAGACGAAAATAAAATAATGAACTTATGCCAGGCCTCTAGAGTCAATGCCCCACGACCTGTGTGTGTGTTAAATGCAAATTTTCATTCGATGTTTATGTGTTTCATGTTGAACTATAGAACAAGTTTGCTTTCAAGAAGTTCATTTTCTCTCCTTGTTAGGTCCGCTTATCCGAATCGTGCTGTAGAATTACCTAGAGCGTAGAGCACAGCTGTGATGGCTATCCAAGCAGCTACAAACCGAGCGTTGGGCTTGAATTTCAAAATGAACACGCCCGAGAGGATGATACCAATGCCCATGACCAGGATTCCACCAACCCCTGTGAACATAGATAAGACATTAGACAAGCAAGAAACGAATACCCTACGTATTGTAATCTAATTTGCATAAAGTGACTTCAATAAAAACACCTTTCCCTCCCTGTTATTAGTTAGGTATAGGATCTTATTACATAGTTAATCCATATAAATATTATTTCAAAGTAATTGACAGATCAGACCTAGTGACTGACAGAAATGAATCTTTGGATTTTCTTACCTGATACCATGTTTGCAGTGTGAGATGGTAGTCTGAACTGTGTCTCAAAGTACTTTGGTAGAAACGTGTAGAGGCCAGCAATAGGCAAGATATGTAACACGCTACTCGCTGTCCTGTACATTAAAATGTCATTCTTCAACAATCTCTTTACAGCTTTCGGGAAATCTTTTAAACTTGGATTCTTCTGATTAGACTCCTTCTTTGTTGGAAGTGTTGCTACAGTTGTTGTTCCGTTCACTGGGGAGGCCTTGGTCAACGTCTTTGGGAACATAAACATGGCTACTGCTGCTAACATTAGGAAGACAGCCACAAGCACCAAACCTAACCACCATGCACCTATCCATCGTGGATCACTTGGTGTTATATCTGAAGGTATAGATAAATCCACGTAAAGTCTTGTGCAGAAGGAACCCAATATGAATCCCAGTGAGGGTCCCAATATTCGAACTCCTATAGTAATGGCAAAGTAAAGTGGAGATTCTCGATTAGCAACGTTATCATCAATATAAGGTATGCCCAGGGTATAGACAGCTGTCTGTCCCATCCCAACACCTAACAAACTGATGAAGAAAATAACCAACACGATGGTTGTTATTATAATACTTCCAACTCCATATAATATGAATATTTTACGAACACGAAAAGACAGACAAATTTTATAGAACATAATTATGTATAAATAATTCACAAATTGGGAAGGAAATTTTTGATTTCTTTGAACAAATGCAGTTTATGCCCTGTGAAGTGGCGTTTCGTTTCCCCTGTGAAGTAAATTTATTGTTTAATGTCTGGGAATGCGACATCTTCTGGAATATGTTGGAATATTTTATGTACTAAATGTTGTTATTTGGGATTGTGCTTGTTGCTCATCCCACTTTTCTTTGTGACATTGATCCAGTGACGTATCGTGCATGGTAATGTTTCCAGACAGAGTTAATGATGGCGGAATATAGCACAAGTTGGGGGGAAGATCTATCGTTCCATTATCTCCTTGAAATATTAAATCCGAATGAAAGTCATTCACCCTGGTAACTATCAGTATGTTGTACACCTTGAACTTTGTATTATATATATATACAATGTTATGTTCCACTTTGCGATTCTACTTGAACCGTACGTCATATATGATTATGACTAATGAAATTTATACTCATAAAACTCATAAAAGCAAGAACGATGATACATAAACAGAAAAATCGTGAAAAATGTTACCCTTTTCCCATAAATGAACCACAAAGTCCAGAAATGTACTAAAATGTCAATCACATTATTGCTTACCAAAATGTGTAATGTGTTGGTCTGTTGGTACATTTATAAAGCACCTTCTTGAACAATTTTCAGAGATTCACAGATTCCAGGACATTCCAGTAAAAGAAGAAAAATAGAAAATACTTCACCATCACATCAGTACATTGACTCGGAGATATATTGAAATTTTTCAAACACCCTATCAGAGGTTTCAAAGATACCTACATGTGATTACCGCTCAAAATTTCTGTGCATAAGACCTCTCCTTTAAAGTGCACTTTTTTCACGATTTTTGGTACCTCAAACTCAAAATTATGAATCTTCCCATCCTCCAGTCTGTATTTTGCAAAGTTTTATAATGAGTTTCCTCACCTCTCGCATTGTCTTTGCCGACATAACAAGTGCTGGATTCTCAGAAATCGTATACATGTATCACAGGCAAGGAATGTCCCTCTCTTATTCATTAATCTCTTCTCAAGATCATGGACTCAAAATTAATAAAGACTTTGCCTGAGGTCATAAATCTACCGATGCTGTCTGTGAGCCTATTCTCTATTGTGTGTGCTTTTTTTGTTTATTCAGAAAATGTAAATAATCTGTTGATGATCGTCACCGCTTATTATCTCTGCCCAATGCTATAAACCTGTCCTTATCCTGGAACTTGCTTCAAAAGAAATTTATCCGACCTTAGACAATCTGATGGTAAGAATTAACAGAACAAAACTTGAGTGAGTTCTGTTCTGATGGACTAAAGGAGGTTTGGTGTGCGTTTTGATACTTAACAAGCCTGCATTGGAAATATCTCGCATTCTGAGTTCTCAACGCAAGGGTCCTAGGAAGTGACCTGAGCAGTAAGCGCATTGTTCTACATTTCACAAGGTAACTGAACTTTCAAATGTCGATATGTGGAACCGTTGCTTTTTATTCAACGTGATTGAAAATTAATATCAGCATTTCCGGTGGTATATGCAAGTAGATCCTTTGATAAGATAGTTATGTTCACATTTGAATCCTTACGGATAAGGCAATTACTGACAGTGGGTAGGTATAGATCTACCCAGTAAACAAACTATAATAGGTACTTGGATATTATTTCGTTGGTCGAATATAAACATTTCAAACAGATAACAAATAGATCAGTTGCGCTTACTTGGGTGATGTTTCAAAGTTATAGAGCAGGAAAAATGAGGACCAACGGAATTTTTCTTTTTCTTCTACGACTTCTAGATCCCGAGATAAATCGATTTAAAAAATACCGGTAAATCGTGAACTTTGACACGTTTTCCTCCCTAAAAATATCTACATATACATATGTTTTACACCGGTGTATGTTTTATATCGTATATCTATAATCTATAACGTATCTATTTATAACGAATTGTTATATATCTTGACGTATTATTATCACATCAAATATGTATACGAGACCTTGTTTAGACTGCTAGCGTAAAGGAACTTTTCAGCTACTCGGGCAAGATAAACAATAAGTCCATTCTGTTCTTTTCTATTTTTAGTTATTAGTCAGTGGCGTGCTCTTCTTATCCTTTCTTCCCCCGCAATGTAATAGAAAACCGTGTGATGTTCACACCAGATTTTCACTTTAGTTTATTAGTATCCACGTGATTAAAAATGAGGTTTAGGTCTTTTCTACTAGGTACTTGGTTCCTTGGTTGTCTATCTAGAAATCTATAACATAATGGAGTATTCGCTCGGTAAATCAAGAGTGTGCAAATCAAATTATACGAGATCGATCCGAGAAAGAGTCGAAACGAAAAACTAAATAGTCGTAAAATAATCTTATGACTTATATGAAGTAAAAAACGAGTTTGCCATTACTGGGTTACCGAATATTGATTAGTGAATTCCCAGATGTGTGGGTTCATAAATCAGAAATAATATACCTACCTGACGAGATAGATAGTACAGGGTCATTCAGTCAAATGCCAAAATTTCAAATAGTGATATCTTGGGTTCTGTCCTTCCCATAGGTCTTTTCTACTATTACACGTCATTTTTTGTGAGTTACAGGGTCATTCAGTCAAATACTAGTATTTCAAATGGCTATATCTCGGGTTCTATTCGTCCTATAGGACTTTTACACTACTGCACTAACTGTGTTGTAAACCCATAGGATGACAGAGTCTGACAAATGCAACCTTCGGATTGTAAAACGTTAAAAATCTAGATGTTTTGGCCGCTTCCGCGCGCCTTTAGACGGGCAAAGCGAGTCATTACTTGGTTCAGACTTATTAATAGTACTTATTTATACTGCTCGCATAGGACTGAAAAGTCCCTTTACTCCAGCACTAGTATTTCAAATGGCCATATCTCGGGTTCTATTCGTCCTATAGGACTTTTATACTACTGCACTAACTGTGTTGTAAACCCATAGGATGACAGAGTCTGACAAATGAGTTGGTTCTCATGGTCATAACTATTACTGGACAAAGCTCCTAGACGAAACAGTTCATGACGTCCCAAGTAATAAACCTTTACTCCAGCAGTAGGCTACTAATATTACTGTGGTCAAAGTGGCAGCTGGCCTAACATGGTCGCACACTGAGAACTAGGGTGCTGGAAGCCCAATCGGGTGACTGGGTTCCCGAACTCTAGTATGGAACTCTAAATCGGAAAGCTGGACACCATAATACGAGTGTAGCATTCCAACAACCTAAATCAGAGGAAGTAACCCAATAATAGAGTTCTTCCACCGTCCCTTGCTCCCTTGTCCTATCTATAGTTTACGTCAGCTTACATCCTAAAGCTTATTGCATACGAAGTCTACTTAAGAGAACTCAACAGGCCGACTGGACAAATTAGTCCGATTGTGTAAAAAAAGGAAAACAGTAATGGCTCATCCCTTTCCCTTGTCTGTTAGGGCTGTTGCTGTTGATCTTTTACCTTCATCCAGACTATCCGATTTATCTAAATTCCAAACTGTCTACCTGTTCAATTTTATCTGTATTTAGCGAACTTGAAACATTAATTCGACAACCCTTTTGTATTTCTAGGGATTAGAGACGAGACTACTCGAGATATTCAGGACACTTATAATCAAGGCACCCAAATAAAAGACCAGACAGGAGATTTCTTAATAAGCGTAACAATAAGGATGTGGCTCAGACCTAAACAACTACTTGTCACTTTTTTTTTCTCAGTGTAGGACTGAAAAGTCCCTTTACTCCAGTAGTAGGCTACTACTATTATTGTGGTCAAAGTGGCAGGTGGCCTGACTTGGTGGCACCCTGTATGCAGGAAATTGTATAGAAGTGAAGGCAAAGAGTTCACACGCGGAGGTTCTGCTCTGAAGAATTGAAGGCACAAGGCCGCCATCGCCACGAGAGACGGAAGAAAGTGAAATGAAGTCGAGAGGGAAAGTGAAGCGAAATGAAAGTACAATGTGCGAGGCGAGAGGTAGGCAGGCCGGGGAGTCGTGTATTGATTCCTCCTTCCTTCCAACGAGACAGTGCCGGTATACTGGGGAGCTAAAATTTAAGGGGGGGAAGGGAAAATGAAATTTGAGGGGGCACAGGGACGAAATTTTAGAGAGGAGAAGGAGGAGGCAGAAGTTATGAGAAGGAGACTCAAATTTGAGGCGCAAAAAAACACGAAATTTAGGCAGGAGGCAGATAAAGAGGAGTTAGGCAAGGAGACTGAAATATGAGGGAGAACAGGGACGAAATTTTAGAGAGGAGGAGGAGGCAGAAATTGAAGAGGAGATGGGAGGGAGACTGAAATTTTAGGCGCAAAAAGACGAACTTTAGGCAGGAGGCAGATATTCAAGCGGAGATCAAGGCTGTGAACTGTAGGCAAAATTTAGGTGGTAAGAGACCATTTCACAGGGGTGAAGGCTAAACACGAAATTTAGGCAGGAGGCAGATAAAGAGGAGTTGGGCAAGGAGACTGAAATATAAGGGAGAACAGGGACGAAATTTTAGAGAGGAGGAGGAGGAGGAGGCAGAAATTGAAGAGGAGATGGGAGGGAGACTGAAATTTGAGGCGCAAAAAGACGAACTTTAGGCAGGAGGCAGATATTCAAGCGGAGATCAAGGCTGTGAACTGTAGGTAAAATTTAGGTGGTAAGAGACCATTTCACAGGGGTGAAGGCTAAAACTTAAAGGGGACAGGGGGCTAAATTTAAACAGAATGAAGGCTGTTGCTACGGCTTGTAAAAGTTCATTTGATAGGTGATTAAAAGTCATTCAGGAATACATTTTATTATTAGTTACTTGTCTGTTAGTTAATCAAAGCTATAGGGCATTATAGGGTATTACCCATCTGTTCTTCTGTAGGTACTGTGAGTACCGGATAAAACTGTGCCATTCATCCTTTGATCTGATCGTAAGCAAAATCTTAGCATGGTGTACCAGGCTACGCCACTGTTGACGAATGTAAGTAGGAATCGTGAAATTATGCATATTCACGCGTTGCCTTACAGCTAGTCACAAATTTTGCGTCAGTGTATTCACTAGTGTGGACTATGGGTTTAGAAATCAACACAGTTACAAAGTAGGTATAGCTGATAATATTCATCCCATGCAGGATTTGACCTACTAAAGTGACATAGTGAACACCGCCGTCATCTATTGTGAACGTGGAGCAGGAATGTCTAGAAGTAGGTAACACACCGGTTGTGTCGGTAGAGGTAGGAAGAAATCATGTGCCTACTGTGTAGAGATATCTAGATGAAGAACTAAAATATTGACAATTAGGATAGAATAGAACCTTGTTTATCCTAAAATTTGTACCTTGTTTATCCTGCCCGAATATAGGACTGAAAAGTCCCTTCAGCCCAGCAGTCTAAACAAGGTCTCGTACATTACTCAATGGAACAACTCTTGAGCTTCAGTTCTAAATGTCTACCAATCCAAGATACCCATACGTACGATGCACTGTGTTACTCGTATGCGTTTAACATGGAGAGAAATATCTCAAGGTATCTTGATCTTGACCTGAAGAGGGCAGTATCGTACGATGCACTGTGTTACTCGTATGCGTTTAACATGGAGAGAAATATCTCAAGGTATCTTGATCTTGACCTGAAGAGGGCAGTATTATGTTAGGCACAGGAATACATTAATAAGTTGTTATTACACCGATGAAAAAATTACAACACACTACAGTTGACACAGCCAACAGAGTATAGTGGGAATGACATTTGGCATTCTGACTCTTTCTGACATTTTGTTCGAACACAGGATGTAACAATATCCAAATGTGGTCTCTTGTCTCGCCCCATACACACAGTACAATTTTTTTACGATCTTACAAAGTACATTATCGTATATCCTACAAAGTATACCTGGGACCTAGCGCTTACAAGGCAGGCGCTCTCGCTATCTTCCAAGCGAACTAGGCTTGCACTGCTGGCAGTCACGCAATTTTCGTGTCCAAATTTACGTCAGTATGCATGGTTCGTAGCGCGTCCTCAGTCCGTCCATGGTTCAGTGTTCACCCACTAATAAGTGATTCATATTCATCGCACCCGGTAAGCGTTGCAGTTTTTTCCCTCTCTGCGCCAAACCCGAATGGATTGCAAAAAATTGGAAAAGTCTAAAGTCAAACATTTCAGTAGGCTCCTGGTTGTCCAGTTATAATATTATTCTACCTCAAGTCACAGTGAGGTAAGAATCATTATGAAGGACATCAAAGGTTATTAGCTTTAAGTTGTATGAAATACCTTTCTAATAGATAATAATAGTCTATTATTTTATCTGAATAGATTCTCATTAATATAGTCGTTATGTGCATGCATTAACAACCTTACAACCGACAAGTTAATGTACTTCATACGTACACATACTTAACTGCTTCGGACACAAACATCTATTATGTTACATCCGTCAGAAATATTAGAATACAAATCATTCTTAGGTATGGGATCCTTGAGGTAAATGTCCGCCAGGATTTTGCTACTAGCACATCATGTTGGTGCAAAAATTGAGTTACATCTTTAGGGTATTATAAAATCATGGAACTTCAATGCACATGATGGAATGTTTAAACCACCTCACCTTTGAATCTCTTCAGATATCTTTGTTGGACATTGCACTCAAGTTTTTGATGGGCAGTTTTTACTGGGATGCGTACTGTATCTTGTAGTTTTATGAGCAGTATCTTCAATGACCAATACTTGTGCAGCAAAGGATTTCCCCTGTTTCAGGCTTCAGACAATCAAGTTTCCTACAATTCCTAAGCTATTTTAGCTCCTCACAATAGACAAGGTTCTAGGCTATATAACAACGCTCACTTTGTTCCAATGGAGAAAAAAATTGAATAGTTTTTCAGTGTTTTCATGAACGCCGCAGCCAGGTATCAAGGTCGTCTCGAAACACAACTACAATGAAATTGTTTTCCAATCCATCACATCAATGTAATGAATGCTCTGATGTAATCTATTTGGTTATGAAAAGTTCTACAAGAAGTAATCAAGACGTGGAACCGTGTCAGGCCTGTTACCATGTTTTTCCATCAACAACCAATGGTAAGGCCAAGGCATAGATGATATTAGGGCAATAGCTCCCCCAGGAGACTTAATGTTTATCTGATGAATTAATGTAAAGCTGGTACCCGCATAAGAAAAGAGAGGTGGTAGGTACTTATACCCTATCACAACCCACTGTGCGAACAGAAGAAAATTTATCCGACGTTGATGATAGCAAAGCAAAGCTATGAGTAAATTGCTCTGTTACCAATTCATTAAAATTGTTCAACTAGAAATGCCGTCTTTTTTTAACTTCTTCTGTCAACTGGAGATTATGTATATTGGAGACCTATTATACCTTAAATGTATATTAGGTGCTAAGGACGTAAAGTAGTGCAAAAGGTCCTTAAGAAAGTCTGTTTCAAGTATTTCACAAGAAATGATCTCCTGAAAGCTTCGATAAAGAACTAGAAATAAGAATGATACGAGTAACCTGCCCTGATTTCAGCATTATTATAATTATGAATTTTACATCTATCACCTCTATTATGTTATGCTTGTTATGAACAACAATGTAACATACTATCGCGGACTAAACAGCGTGTTGGAATGAAATTGAAACTTGGTTCCTCCTTTTTATTGCTGATGAGTCCAACAGGTGGTTGTCTTGAACGAGCGGATGAAAATGACAGGTTTTTTCGTTCTGTGATCCTTCGTCTTCTTTGTACTACGTTTTCAAAGCTCTTATCGTCACTTAAAAAGGACATTCTAGTCAAGGTACATACTTGAACTGTCTGTGGTGAAATTCAGGATTTCTTCACAAATTTTGTAGGTACAAGCAGCTTTGTTTTTGTGAGAATGGGAAAGAAATGTGCTCATTCTCGGTAACGACGAAAGAGTCTCTACGAGAATGGGGGACTCTTCTTACAAAAATTATAAATTAACTTATTTAACCTTGGATTTCCATTATTTTTTAGGCCTTATTCTAAATACACCAATGGAATATTGGGTCTAAAGAATCTTGTGTTTTTGTTTGGGTCGTCCGAAATTGAACTATTCAAATGAGAGAGGAAGATGAAACTCAAACTACAAATAGGATTGAGGTGCGAGGGAAGAGTGGCGTGGAATCATTGAGGAAAATCGAATTTTTATGAACCCGGGACAAAAACACGCAATAGTCATGGGTTCCTATTCAAGTGGTCATTGAATAAGATACTCGTGACTTTTCCAATGTTACCTTAGGAATGTCTGATCCTCTGATTGAGAAGATGAAAACTTCCATCATACCTCCTCACGTCTCACGGTG
Organism: Diaphorina citri; assembly: GCF_000475195.1. NCBI lineage: Eukaryota > Metazoa > Arthropoda > Insecta > Hemiptera > Psyllidae > Diaphorina > Diaphorina citri. Next base: position 62,211 of record NW_007378790.1, read on the forward strand.
TCTGCTACGTGCTGCAAATCCTTCCACAGCCTCCAGCGTACCGAGAATGTCGCAAGAGAAATCAGAAATGTTGCGTGAAATTGAAACACCCAAACATCAACACAAGTTTGAACAGCATCACCAACTCCTACTTCCAAGTCAACAGCAAACACTTCATTGAGTAAGAGACTCGCTTCTACTCCTTATTTCCAAACAGTAAATTCATCCCTAGTTTTTTCCTCCTCATCATGTGTTGAACTTTTATCCGTTGCTCAAGCTACGCATCTTCGACATAAAAGTGTAGCTGTAGAGTATGGCTGTTGGTTGTGGGTGGACAGAAACGTCACGAACATGATTTTATCCAAACTTGTTGGGCGAATTGGATTACACTATTACAGCTCAGAGAGAGAGAAATGTTTATGTACAATTGTACATATGTATAATGTCAATAGGTTCTTGGGTTACGTGATGACTTTAAATGCATATATTACAATATCTACTGAATCAATTGACTTTTTTGGTTACACAAAAAGGAAGGGGAAGTTGCAATAGAACTTCCAGTCTTGCAAAACAACAATGACGGAAATATAAAACCCAATGACCCAGTGGTTGTAATTTCACCGAGAATGTCGCAAGAGAAATCAGAAATGTTGCGTGAAATTGAAACACCCAAACATCAACACAAGACACAAGTTAGAACAGCATCACCAACTCCAACTCCTACTTCCAAGTCAACAGCAAACACTTCATTGAGTAAGAGACTCGCTTCTACTCCTTATTTCCAAACAACTCCGAACTTTCCCCAAACATCAACACAAGTTAGAACAGCATCACCAACTCCTACTTCCAAGTCAACAGCAAACACTTCATTGAGTAAGAGACGCTTCTACTCCTTATTTCTCCAAACAACTCCGAACTTTCTCACAAATATGTCACAACTTATAAAGAACATTGAGAACAACAGCGCTTTCTGTTGGCTTTAAATATATCTTCTTTGTGAAAGTTAATATTGTCAAATTGTTAACTTAATTACGAAGTACATGAATATAAAGCCAAGGTATGAAAAGAAGTATAAAGGAAAATCTTTTGTTTTTATGTAAATTCTAATAATAAACTGTGGAAATAAATTGCAGCAAGGTCTGCCCGATTCTTCACCTTCACTCTCGTTCTTTGGAATTAATAATTGTTACGATGCCTCGCCTTTCACTACGGACATCTTTATGTAATCGCTATTGTAACCTGGCCAACATCTTATCTATTGCCCCGCTCTGTTTGTACATTCTGGTGGATGTGCTGTTTTCACGTGATATCCATTTTTATGAGTTTGACCAATGGATGGGCTATTTTCACCGAATGAATTAAACATGTAATGGTTCTACTAGTGGATGTGCTATTTTCACTTAGTTCAAGGCATCGATGTACCACTATTATTATGTATACATATGACTTATTTTCTTTTATTGAGGTAGAGGCTGAGCGGGCCCCGCAACAGCCAGTCACGGAATTGATCATTCGCATGTTGTAAATTTTCCGACCCCGCTGGGGATCGAACTCGGATTAAGACGTGTGCAGTGATCACTACGCCAGCTATTGCGGCTGACTTGGGTCAAGTTAATGAATGGAACTTGGGTTCTTACTACTTCTTGCTAAGTATGTAGTTATTCGTATTGCAAATTCTTGTTATGTTATGACAGTGATACTTGTGACTTTACGAACAGATTTATATGCACATATGGATTTATAATTCCATGTCCCTCATCCCAGCACCCTTCCAACCTCTGCCTTCTCATGCAGTGTCAAGACCATGCTCTATACTTTCCTAGTTGGTTTCATGTTAGTTGTGGACTCGGTCTTCCCCCAGTCTCTTCACTCCCCCACAAGTGATCTTTGTCACAACAGAAATGTGTCTTGTTCATCCCAGGTAAGTTTGAACAGAGAAGTCACATTTTTATGAAGATTTTTTCCTTAATAATAAAGGACTGTTGGTTGATTGGAATTATAAAGACTATATTTTAATTTTATTATTTCCAGTTCATTCTTTTCTTGACAACTGTAAAATAAGTAGAGGCTACAGAAGGATAAGTACCTACCTATATTTTAAAAAAGAAAAATATTTATTTGCCTCAAAGCTTGGAGCTCAACTGTTGCAAGTTATACTGTATGAACTAACTTCCAGTGAACTCACATTTAAACCCATTAAATAGGTACCTCATAAAATTATTACCTATTGTACCTTAAGTAGTGATTTTTTATGACTTTTTTTTATGAACTCCACTCCCCAATCTTCTTGCTTTCTCCCTCTGATTTGTGTATAATTTACAAGTGGTGTGGTTGGTAAATGGCAGCTGTATGAACTAACTTCCAGTGAACTCACATTTAAACCCATTAAATAGGTACCTCATAAAATTATTACCTATTGTACCCTTAAGTAGTGATTTTTTATGACTTTTTTTATGAACTCCACTCCCCAATCTTCTTGCTTTCTCCCTCTGATTTGTGTATAATTTACAAGTGGTGTGGTTGGTAAATGGCAGGCACAGAATGACATTGTAGGCTTCTTTGAGTTTTGACACTTTCTGAAAATCTGAACTTACTTTCAAGTTTCAAGTAAGTAAAACAGAATTTTATATTGTCCTCTAATGGTAAATCCATCTTATGGCTAGATTAATTGGAATATTTGAGTATAATTTATTGCTTAACATTTTGCTTTTGTTCTCAGTTTGCAGAGTTCTATGAGGAAGAGTTGTATGAGCTTGAAGATCTGTGCGTAATTGGAATATTGGAGTATAATTTATTGCATAACATTTTGCTTTTGTTCTCAGTTTGCAGAGTTCTATGAGGAAGAGTTGTATGAGCTTGAAGATCTGTGCTATATGTACCAATATGAGAATGCCAAAGGTAAATTAAGAACATTTTATTCTTTTCTTTAAGCTAAAGCCCTTGATGTTTTAGTCTTTTTTTTTAAATGCAGTTGGTATTGAGGTCAGTAGGTACCATCACTACCATCCGTGTCAGTGTGCTTGCTTATTTTCAGAGTGGGAATTAATGCAGTTGGTATTGAGGTCAGTAGGTACCATCACTACCATCCGTGTCAGTGTGCTTGCTTATTTTAGAGTGGGAAAAATGTATGTTCTTGCTTATTTTCAGAGTGCAGAAATTACAAGAGTAAGCCTTGGAATCGGGACAACATCACCTATCATTTGGGCAGCACACAACTGTCCACCTACCTGTTTGTGGACAAAAACTATCGGATGACAGCAATCAATGTTACATTCCACAACATCTCATGGTTTGGTAAGTAAAAGGGTGCCTTAGGTACTAACCTTGCCTGTTGGTTAACTTTGATTTTGGCTTTCATATATTTTATTATTATTATTATTCTTACCTACATATTTAGAAAGTTAATTTTATTTGTACTGTTATTCTAGAAGTTCTTGGTAGTGTAGAGATTCAAATTCACCAAAATAATTTTTTTCTAAAAGCGTTATGCCGAAGTAAGGTGAACATTTGTAAAAGCTTTCCCTTTTTTTATATTTTTAATTCTTGTGTGAGGGGAGAAAGGAGATATTTCTAGGTGATGGGCTTTCTGGTACATAGTTTTTGGATCAGTATAATAGGTACTTCCTTTTTATCTATTTCTTACCTATGTTCAACAAGTATATCACTTGAGTGCCAATAGTAGGTAGGTAGCTTGTTAGTTATATCTAGGATTAACTGGTCTAAAAGTCCTTTTTGGCTCAGAATATTACTATCATAAAGTTAACGGCCGTAAATTAATAACGAAAGCTCTTACTTACCACTGCTGAAGAAAATATCGGTCAGATCTTATCACCCAAAAGTTGAGATAACTACGAATTATTAGGCTGTCATAGACCCGATACTTTTGACAAAAAATCTATATCTACTCAATTATTCGCGAAAAATATTTAGGTACCTATTACTATCATAAAGTTAACGGCCGTAAATTAATAACGAAAGCTCTTACTTACCACTGCTGAAGAAAATACCGGTCAGATCTTATCACCCAAAAGTTGAGATAACTACGAATTATTAGGCTATCATAGACCCGATATTTTTGACAAAAAATCTATATCTACTCAATTATTCGCGAAAAATATTTAGGTACCTACAATAATATTGTTATCACTTCATTCAAAACACGCGACTGCCTGGGTTCTTTTGCATTTTGAAATTACGTACAATTTTTTTTTCTACTGGAGCTTCCTTTTTTAGAACTCTTTATTCTTGGTTTGTTCTTTTCGAGAAAAAAAACCTAAATTATGTGGGTTAAAAAACACGAAGTCCTCTTATTTTTGGGTTCTTTTCTAAATATCCAGTTATCTAAAAAAAAAAAAAAATATTAAAAAAAAAATCCGAAAAGTTTGTCGACGGCAGCTCGTCAGGTTGAGAAGGCGGGGAATCCTACTACGCGGTGGGACGTTAGATAACACGGCCGTGGGCCAAAGGTCGGCGTCTCTTTCACTGAACCTCAGGCGGGAGCATAAAAAGGTGAGTGCTGGACAAATGTAAACACACAATAGTCTCGACATGGCTAGCGATTGTATTATG
>NW_007378790.1:67413-84767 GCF_000475195.1 Diaphorina citri
AAAAAAAAAAGGAAAATCTAGGAAAATCTAGAAAAAAAAAAAAAATCCAGTAAAAAAAGGGGGGAATGAAAAGGTAGAACAAAATAGACTTTACAAACTGGTGTGATGTAGACAGAGGCCTCGCAATATACAATATGAAAGTAGGAGAGATGAAAGCTTGGAAACACAGTCGTGTTTTTTTTTGTTTTGGATTTTTTCCAACAACGAAGGAGAAAAAAGCTATTCTCCCCATATTTCCTACTTCGTGCACTTTAGTTTTCAAAACACAACATGCACATTTGTACATAATTTGAGCTTAGGGACTGACTTTCCTATCTATGTATGTGTGCTTTTCCCCCAGCCTTCCCTTCCCCTCTGTGTTCATTTCCCCCTTTGGCTCCCTTTACTCTCTACTTCTCTAGATGTACAAATATTGTACGTCTCTAGGCTTTTCAGCCAACTTCTGTGTCATACCTAATATGTACTGTACTTATATACAAGGTATAATCAATGCACCGTTTTTCGTCTTTGGACTGCTCAAGTCACTTAGGCCAGCCACTCACTATCAGGTCCGCCTGTCTGTGTGTGCTCATCAGGTATCAGGTAGACCTGACAGGCTAACCTGATCAGGTGTACCTGTCAGGTCTTACCTGATAGTGAGTGGCTGGCCGTAGCTGGTCTATTTTGGCTGGGTATCAATCACCTAATATCTCTCACATATTTGGAGTTTGGACTTATACTTCTGTTTTCTCCATATTCATATGTACGTCCGCTTTCATTGCAGACAATCTGATGTGGTTCCAGCAATACGCCCTAGAGCCGCATACTTCTGTTTTCTCCATATTCATATGTACGTCCGCTTTCATTGCAGACAATCTGATGTGGTTCCAGCAATACGCCCTAGAGCCGCTGTCCGATCCTCAATCCTGTCGCATGTTCTCCCTGTCGCGCGCCGTGTCTTTTACTTCCACCCTCCATTACGACTGCGTGTGGAGTCTTCGTGACTACGAGGACAAGAACTACACGTTCCAATCCTTGGCGTTCAACCCCAACCTGACCGAGTATCAAGTGATCACCAAGTATGTTTTCAAAGTGCCCAACAGCGACCGGATTGGTAAGTTTCACACCACCAAGTCACCGATTTTTTTTTTTTTTTTTTTTTTTTTTTTAAAACCTCCGAGGCAAAGTGTATAATGAAATCAACAGTAAATGTACTCATCTACAACTAATATTTACTCGTGTTTGATTCTATCTAGGCTCCGCAGGTCCTACGTACCCTATTCTGATTTGTATCGTCGGCTCCGTGGTTCTCACGCCCATTCTCATCCTCATATTCTTCCTCCTCCGTCGTCAGCTGCATCCTCCTGATGAACCAGAGAAACCTCCGCCTAAATGTGTTACCGGCATTCTATAATACCTAGGCATTCCATGAAATGCCTACCGTTCTTAGGCAAAGTGTATACTATTATGAAATCAACAGTAAATGTACTCATCTACAACTAATATTTACTCGTGTTTGATTCTATCCAGGCTCCGCAGGTCCTACGTACCCTATAACTAGATGAGATGGTTTTGGTGTAAAATTCATATTATATTCATCGTTTACCTAGTGACATTATTAAGTTGAACTTTAGTTGCTTCTCTTTTACAATCTTCTCAATAATTTACATATTTAATATTTTAGTTGGTTTTCCATTATGTATTAAACACCTTTTAAAAGTTATTGTAAATTAGGTTTTTTTTCTGGATTTCAAATAAATACTGTACCGAATGTACCGAACATTCAGTAGTTTACGAGTATTTTCACTTCATGAAATTAATAGGCTGTCGATGAGAAGGAAAAATAGAAAGTAAAGTTATGTTTATCAAAATAATGTTATGTTAAATCATTCTAAATAAGTACTTATTGAGATTGTATTGAGAGTTTTACCTACGTACCATAATGTGGGTTACAAGGCGATCTCTAAAATGTACTTAATCACATTAGGTATGTTTCAACCATGTGTATTTGAACACTATCATACTTTTTTCACTTCATATCCTTCCAGATCAATTGCTTCTCAATTTACAATATTAAGTTTAGAGATTCTAAGTTATTATTGCGTCGAAGAAACTAATGAAATTATTATTTAAATTTTCCTTTTTTTTCTGATAGATTGTACAATACATATTTTGGACTAGAATAAATTTATTACGTGTAACATTTTGAACTGATGCAGAAATAATATTGGAAATTAAATGAAAAACTTTGTAAAACTGTTAAAAAAGACCCTTGAAAACAATTTAAATGTTGCAGTAATATTTGTTTAAATATGGGCGTTTTATTTTCAATTTCAACTCTTTATAGTCTTTATTCCGTTTTTTGGAGCATTCATTAGGTGCTTATACTTATGGTTATGTTAGGCATGGTACTGAAGCGCCTCCATTTTGAATCTGGACGGAAAGTGACGATATTAAGTATAAGAAAATTACCTGCGTTTTACATAACACATTTTGCTGTCAAAATCCCAGCTTTCTATGTGAAGAAATACCTTGGTGACTCGTAAATTTGGTCTAAATGGGAAGATGATGCACAAACTATGTTATAAAGTTAAGATTAAATTTCACCTCCCTTGAGATTTCACTGTACAAATACTCTATAAAACCCCCTTTGCTCGAGTTGTGGTATTTTACTGTAGTTTACACTTTACCAGTAAGTACTGTGATTAAATTTCATGTACAAAGAGAAAGAAAGGTAAAACCTCCTTTGCTCGAGTTGTGGTATTTTACTGTAGTTTACACTTTACCAGTAAGTACTGTGATTAAATTTCATGTACAAAGAGAAAGAAAGGCATAACCTCCTTTGCTCGAGTTGTGGTATTTTACTGTAGTTTACACTTTACCAGTATGTACTGTGATTAAATTTCATGTACAAAGAGAAAGAAAGGATGTCAAAAAAGAAGGAGAAGTCATATTCTTCTTTTTTTAGACTTATAGGAAGTTTAAGTCCCTAATTGCTGTGAACTTCTGTTTTGTATAAACTTTTTTTTCGTAGGAAGTGGCTACAGCACCTGAAGAAACACCTGGGGATTTTAGAATAGAAGGAGAAGTCATATTCTTCTTTTTTTTTAGACTTATAGGAAGTTTAAGTCCTTAATTGCTGTGAACTTCTGTTTTGTATAAACTTTTTTTTCGTAGGAAGTGGCTACAGCACCTGAAGAAACACCTGGGGATTTTAGAATCCTTGCTTCTTATTGGCTGACAGACCCGGTTAACATTTCCTAATCTCGCTCTGCGAGCTCCTATTGGTTATACTATTTCTTGTGCCGTAATCAGAAGGAGAAGTCATATTCTTCTTTTTTTTTTAGACTTATAGGAAGTTTAAGTCCCTAATTGCTGTGAACTTCTGTTTTGTATAAACTTTTTTTTTTTCGTAGGAAGTGGCTACAGCACCTGAAGAAACACCTGCAGATTTTAGAATCCTTACTTCTTATTGGCTGACAGACCCGGTTAACATTTCCTAATCTCGCTCTGCGAGCTCCTATTGGTTATACTATTTCTTGTGCCGTAATCACTCTCTATTTCCCTTATTCTATAGGAAGAAAAGTAATATAATTCTCATTCTACTGGACAGCCTGGATTACCTAACAAACAAGGGGCATCACTCTCTTTCTAACACGGCCCTGAACTCCACGTTTCTTTCACATTGATTGTACATATGTATATTAGCTCCGGGTATCCATGTCATGTAAACAAACATAACTAGGAAATATGAGAATACAGGTACCTCGTATTATACATACATATGTATTTCATATTATGAAAATATTGTACACAAATACGACACTAAGTGCACATGTGTTTCCTTTTCATTTGCTGACTTTTCTGTCTGGTATTATTTTTTGGTCGTTATTTTTGTTGTTGACGTTTTTCACAAAAAGTAAAAGCACTGTGACGGAGAAATTGGGGTTGAGTGCAAAGTATTGTAGGACAGAATTGTGAGGAAGACAGGATAAGGTTCAATTTAATGACTTTGGATGACTTTCTGATATCTTTTCTGCATAGATAGGACAGTCTCGATCATAGAGATGAACAACATCTCCGTATTTGTCTCCCAGGATCTGGACTTCAATATGTCTCGGACGGCCGATATCTTTCTCAACTAGCATATCATCCTTTCCAAAAAAAAGCCAAAGCTTCGGACCAGCTCTCTTGAAGTTTTCCTCAATAGCGTCCTTTGTCAGCAACCATTCGCATGCCACGACCTCCGCCACCAAACGCTGACTGGAAATCCAACTTCATCGCAAAACTCTTTCACCTTATTTACTGTTTACATCAGTTACTGGCTCTGTAGTACCTGTAATGATAATAATGTTTCTTAAAAAATGTTTTAAAGCCAGAAACATATTGAAAGTCAGAACAATAATTTCACCAGATCGGACCATGAATAGAATTAAAGATCATAAGTCTAGAAAATGCCTTATTTTTGTTCATGCTTCGAGCTTTTGTTGTATATTTTTTAGCCGTATTATTTGCTGTTTACATAAGACTTTATTTTGCTATGGATGTTGTTTGTTGTTTTGTTTTCAAGAGCACATTGGCCCCAAAGTACGACACATGTTTTTTTATCAGATTCACACTACCCAGATGTAGGTACTCCTAAATTTTAACCCTTGTTTTTTTTTTCTAAAAAAACATGGAAGATAGCGGATTAGGCTTCCATCCCCCCTCCCTTCCCTGCTAATCAGTATTTTTTGTTTTGCTTTTAGTATATGGCTAGATATCTTATTGATATTTTATTTTGTTGGATTTGTTTTATTTTATAACTGCCTTTTTTTTATTTTATATAAAAGTAGTATTGGATCTGTTTTAACATTTCTCACATAAGTTCACTCGTACGCTAGCTTTAGATACATATTATTGTAGGTACTTCCATTCTGTAATACATGAATGATTCCAGTGAACTCTACAATGTTGACTTTTTTAATAGTATACTTAATGTCTAAAACCGAAACTCAATCATGTTTCCAATTGTTAAACATTTAGAAGTAATTTAAAAAAAAAAAAAAATATTTAGTCAGATATTTTATACGTTTTTAGACGGTAGATATATTGGGGGTTTCAATATCCTTTCTCAGAAAAGATTTAGTAAATAGACCTTTGGCAATTTTTTACTCCCTAGGCTACTCACTAGCTTGTTGTTTGAAGTATAATTCTTACTTATTGGACAGATATAGGTAGGCATAAACCAGTTTAGAGCAAAGTAAGTCAAATTCCAGGGGTGCTTCAGTTGTCCCCTTAGTTTTGGAATCTCTGCTTATATTAAATATTAAAATAATATCGGTTTACTGATTCTGTTCAAATTAAAAATAAAACTAGATGAGGCTCTGACCATTCAGAGAGGAAACGCTGCTTGCATCCCAGGATCTCTACGTTAGGGGAGAAAAATGAATTTTTCTATTTATTTAAAAATGTATTTTAATATTTTTAATAGGTAAAACTAGGTCTAATGAGGCCTAGAGTTTTATCTTTATTAATTCGATATTTCGATCATATTCACAATAATAGTAGAGCTTGTTTCTAGGGTTGACTGAATCGACCCGTTGAATAAATGGAACGATACAGGATATGTATGTATTTCTAGGCTGGAGTTCGCCGATTTTGGTATATGTGTTACCGGCATTCTATAATACCTAGGCATTCCATGAAATGCCTACCGTTCTTAGGCAAAGTGATTTCTAGGGTTGACTGAATCGACCCGTTGAATAAATGGAACGATACAGGATATGTATGTATTTCTAGGATGGAGTTCGCCGATTTTGGTATATGTGTTACCGGCATTCTATAATACCTAGGCATTCCATGAAATGCCTACCGTTCTTAGGCAAAGTGTATAATGAAATCAACAGTAAATGTACTCATCTACAACTAATATTTACTCGTGTTTGATTCTATCCAGGCTCCGCAGGTCCTACGTACCCTATTCTGATTTGTATCGTCGGCTCTGTGGTTCTCACGCCCATTCTCATCCTCATATTCTTCCTCCTCCGTCGTCAGCTGCATCCTCCTGATGAACCAGAGAAACCTCCGCCTAAAGTTCTGGTCATCTATAACGTCAACTGTGGCTACCACGTGAAGGTCGTCAAGGAGCTGATGAACTATTTGCAGGACATTTGTAACATTGAGGTTCTCCTGGATGAACAGAGCATTCCGGACTCGGACACCAAGGTAAATGGAATCGTGCTGATGTCAAACTATAGGTTTATTGTGACTTGTCAGGTGCTAGACGTCAAGTCTGTTTGACGTATGAAGTGTAAACGAGTAGGCCTATCCAGAATAGTGTAAACAAAGATAAACTCTGAAGTTTTAAGCAAACGCACCCGAAATGTTCAGAAGCATATTAATTTTAAAGTGGCATTTTGTTATTGTATTCCAGGACCCAATGAAGTGGTATTTCAATGCTTTCCATTCTGCTCAGTATGTTATTGTGTTTGCCTCTCCTCCCAACACCAGTACCAAGATCTCCACCTCTATCTATCTCGGCATGGAGGCGTATGCCGTCTCTCTACTTAGACATCGCCTGGTTCAAATCCCGTGCATGACAAGATTTCTATCCGTCATGCTCCCGTATTGTTCTCCCGATGCGTTACCGATGGAAGCGAAGAACTTTACCAAGTTCCTTCTCCTTGACGATCTGGACAAGTTGATTATTTTCCTGAAAGAAGACAGACTGCCGTTCTTCCCTCTGCATGTGGAGGGAGGCAAGAAGGATCTCCCGTCGAAGGCACCTCAACTATTGGAATACATACAAGAGGCAACACGGGCTTCACAAATGCCACCCGAGTTCAAGACAGCGTCTGAGCTGAATCATATCAAGGTGGATCAACTGAGACGTGTGGATGAGAAGGAAACTCTAATCAAACGCGATGAGGATAGGGAGAGTACAAGCAAGGTAGTGAGAGTAGGAATAGAACAGTTGAATCTATTAGGAGGAGGTAATGGAGAAAGTTCAGGCAAGTCTAGATCTCGTCGGAAAAGTGACAAGAATGTCATCAGCGTTGAGGACTTGAATCTCCTGTAAGCTTCAATGTCAAACTGGATGTATATTTATTAGATTGTGATATTTATAACAGAGCTTTTATTTTATTTTCTTAGTTAGGACCAAGTTGGTAAATATGGCTACTTGTAGGTCAAGTTGGACACTGCACTTCACTAGAACAGGATACAGCTACATTGTTTATATTGATAGGATGAGAGTGGAAAGTACATTACATTACATATTAATGAGGGTCTTTTCTGACGAACTTCCTGTGTTCGGAGTCCAGTATGTAGGAATATTGCATCCAGAGTGTAAAGTATCTCTACTCCTCCAGTCTAAACAAATTTGTATGACAGACAAATCAAATATTTTAACCAAAAAGTAAGAAGAAAGTTCTACCTAAGTATAATCAAGTAGGTACTAGATAGTTATGTTGCCTTGGTGCAGTATTCCTGTGCCGTTTCATTTCGTGCATTCTAGTGAAGTGTAACTAAACATAGTGGTAATTCAGCTGAAGGGATATTGACAGGTAGGGTACAAAGTTGTATGTAGGCAGTGTAGTCCGCACATATTCTAAGTTACGTCATAGTTCTTATCATTTAAAATAATGGTGTATGTAGAATTGGAGATCAGCGAGGGAATAAATATTCAGTCGAACTTTGGAAAAATGTAACGCTACGACCTGCGTGCGTGGAAATGGAGCGATTGGTAATATCTACAAGCGGATGTTTCAAGCAAGAAACACGTTTTGTGTTTCCTGAAATAGTCAGGTTTCTTTAGGAAATTGGTTGTTTCGCGAAATACGCCAAAACTCCCTTACCTTGGAAAAAAGTAACGCTACGACCTGCGTGCGTGGAAATGGAGCGATTGGTAATATCTACAAGCGGATGTTTTAAGCAAGAAACACGTTTTGTGTTTCCTGAAATAGTCAGGTTTCTTTAGGAAATTGGTTGTTTCGCGAAATACGCCAAAACTCCCTTACCCACTCACGTAGGACAGTACGGCGGGTAAAGCTGTAGGCCAGATGACTAACGTCCATACAAATCATAGGGTTGTTGCAAATTTGTCAAGTACATTATCTTATTCGCTATTAAGTTATAGCAACAATAACTGTAGAGGAATTGGTCACTGATCTACATAGCTAATATAAATTTCTTTCGTACACCACTCATTATTTCTAGACCCCGTTGTAATACAATTTACATACGTTACCTTTAGCTCTTTCATTCAATTTGTTTATAAGATTTAGTAACTTAAGTCAACGTGAAAACATTTTTTTGTAACTTGGTTGCAGCTCAGTAATTTAATTTTAATCAATTGGTGTTGTCTTCTCATTTTTTATTCAGTTGGGAGCAAGTGTTTACGTTACTCAGCTAAGTAGATTCGGGGTCGAGTGGATTAGAACACATCACGTGCCTTCAGGCACACGATTTGTCAAGGGTCTAGGCATTACCTTGCGCTTGGGATCAATTTAATTTAAAGATGAAGATTATTATGTTAAGGCGGTCTCTTCCTGATCCCTAATGTGCCGCGTCCATTTTAGTTTAGGACTATTGCACTGGGGAGATAAAGATGAAGATACTCACGTATAGGAATATCTGGAGTTTGGGAGCGGTAACAGCGATTGGTATTGTCTTCGGATAGCTTTCCACACCCTCAGTTGGGAGCAAGTGTTTACGTTACTCAGCTAAGTAGATTCGGGGTCGAGTGGATTGGAACACATCACGTGCCTTCAGGCACACGATTTGTCAAGGGTCTAGGCATTACCTTGCGCTTGGGATCAATTTAATTTAAAGATGAAGATACTCACGTATAGGAATATCTGGAGTTTGGGAGCGGTAACAGCGATTGGTATTGTCTTCGGATAGCTTTCCACACCTGTCATGTATCGGTACCTGGAAAACAAGACATACTGTATAAACAAACAAGCATATTATCTAAAAGCCGGCCACTCACGATGAGTTTTATTCCATGAGATGAACGCATCAAGATCATCTTTGTGAAGCGGCCTCCAGATTAACTTACCACAGTGAAGAAATAAATCCCGGTCTTGTAATCCGTCATGTAAGATAAACTGAGCATATCATTCACAGCATCATGCGCGAACAAAGTCTGGGTGAACACAACCCAGGAGTTTGCACCCTGATGTCTGTGCAACTGGGCTACAAACGAGGAAATGTTGAGAGTAGGGGGAGGCAGCTGAATGTTCAAAGTAAGGTAGGGTTCCACACTGATGTCCACGTAGAGGAAAAGTTCCCACTTGTGCCATTTGGTTCGAGCGAGATCTGTGAACGACAGAAGAAAAGTTGATCAATACTTAACTTTCTGGACAATAACAATCGGTACCTTTTCAGGAAGGATCCAGTACATTCCACATGCTATAATACCAGGGGTGGCCATAACGTGGCTTGCGAGCCGCATCGGCTCTCTTACTTACTCAAAAATTTCTCTGAAGATCAGAATATCCAGACTGAATTCGGTGACAAGGTTCTGGCGAGAGATGCTGCGTTAAAAGCGGATGCCCCCATTATTCCAGGTAACAAAAAGCAGTTATATGTATATCATTTATGGCGGGTGAAATTATTGTTCTGACTTTCAATATGTTTCTGGCTTTAAAACATTTTTTAAGAAACATTATTATCATTACAGGTACTACAGAGCCAGTAACTGATGTAAACAGTAAATAAGGTGAAAGAGTTTTGCGATGAAGTTGGATTTCCAGTCAGCGTTTGGTGGCGGAGGTCGTGGCATGCGAATGGTTGCTGACAAAGGACGCTATTGAGGAAAACTTCAAGAGAGCTGGTCCGAAGCTTTGGCTTTTTTTTGGAAAGGATGATATGCTAGTTGAGAAAGATATCGGCCGTCCGAGACATATTGAAGTCCAGATCCTGGGAGACAAATACGGAGATGTTGTTCATCTCTATGATCGAGACTGTCCTATCTATGCAGAAAAGATATCAGAAAGTCATCCAAAGTCATTAAATTGAACCTTATCCTGTCTTCCTCACAATTCTGTCCTACAATACTTTGCACTCAACCCCAATTTCTCCGTCACAGTGCTTTTACTTTTTGTGAAAAACGTCAACAACAAAAATAACGACCAAAAAGCAATATCTCAATAATCCTAAAATCCAATGTTTACCTACCATGCTGGCACCGGTTGCTATGCGCATTTAAATGTCATAACTACTCATTTTCCTCACGAGGCTGAGTGGGCCCCGCAACAGCCAGTCACGGAATCAATCATTTGAATGAATCGACCTTACATGTAAATTACTTACGTATGTAATTGATTTTATGACAGTAAATAACTAGCAACAACAACGACAACAAATCACATCAACAATGAAACCAAACAAACTCGACAATCGCTAACAACAAGAACTTAATACAAAATACATCAAAAATTCAATCCAACCAAAAAGCTGTTAAGTATGTCTATCAGACATCAGACTTGTCTATCAGACGATAAACGATGCGTTAAAAGCGGATGCCCCCATTATTCCAGGTAACAAAAAGCAGTTATGTATATCATTTATGGCGGGTGAAATTATTGTTCTGACTTTCAATATGTTTCTGGCTTTAAAACATTTTTTAAGAACACATTATTATCATTACAGGTACTACAGAGCCAGTAACTGATGTAAATAAGGTGAAAGAGTTTTGCGATGAAGTTGGATTTCCAGTCAGCGTTTGGTGGCGGAGGTCGTGGCATGCGAATGGTTGCTGACACGATAAACGAGACAATACAAGACAATTAATTAATTGTTCAATGCTCTAATCTCACTTAATTATAAAATGTATAAACAGGTCTAGGAGAATAAAATCGAAAAAACAAAGCAGAACAGACATAAAATATGTCTACATTTTTTTGTTTATCATAAGTACTTGGAAATTTCACCATTATACCTCGCCGAAAAAATAACTAGTCTGTTTCCTAACACAACACGAACTACATACTTGGGCCTCAGCTGACTATTTTTTCATAGGCAGAGATATTTAAAAAAACTTGCTTTTACTGATTGTTCTGGTACTTTTGAATTAACATCAGGCAACTAAATGCTCAACAAACAGCATCCTATAACTAATTTCTAAACGTGTTAATTCAGACCTAAAAAATGAGAAGACAACACCAATTGATTAAAATTAAATTACTGAGCTGCAACCAAGTTACAAAAAAATGTTTTCACGTTGACTTAAGTTACTAAATCTTATAAACAAATTGAATGAAAGAGCTAAAGGTAACGTATGTAAATTGTATTACAACGGGGTCTAGAAATAATGAGTGGTGTACGAAAGAAATTTATATTAGCTATGTAGATCAGTGACCAATTCCTCTGCAGTTATTGTTGCTATAATTTAATAGCGAATAAGATAATGTACTTGACAAATTTGCAACAACCCTATGATTTGTATTAATGTTAGTCATCTGGCCTACAGCTTAACCCGCCGTACTGTCCTACGTGAGGGGACGCGGGAGACCCGTGTTCGATTCCCGGCGGGGTCGAGAAATTTGTATCATGCAAATGATTGATTCCGTGACTGGCTGTTTGCGGGGCCCACTCAGCCTCGTGAGGAAAATGAGTAGCTATGACATATAAATGCGCATAGCGACCAGTGCCAGCATGGTAGGTGAACATTGGATGTATAGGATTATTGAGATATTTGGAAAATCCTACAATGCTGCAGTGAGCACCAAAGTTATGATATAACAAAAAGAAATGGCATTTATTATTTTATTTATAAAACACAACCCCTTCCTCCCACATGGTAAACAAAGGCCCTGGTTTCCTAGGTCAGTGCCAGCATGGTAGGTGAACATTGGATGTTTAAGATTATTGAGATATTTGGAAAATCCTACAATGCTGCAGTGAGCACCAAAGTTATTGTATAGTAACAAAAAGAAATGGCCTTTATTATTTTATTTATAAAACACAACCCCTTCCTCCCACATGGTAAACAAAGGCCCTGGTTTCCTAGGCATGGGGACAGTACCTGGAACTGAATTACTTTCAGCCAAACTTCCCAACTTCTTCACTCGAATATATTATTACAAGTTTCGTTCTAAATTGTACATAAATACTGGTGAAAACTTGTACTAAATTATACATGTAATGTTTGCAGGAAAAACTTCTATCAACTTAAAAGACGACTTCACCGAAGGTATTTTATTCCCAGTGGGAGTATCTCGTGTACTTGGAGTGCAACTTGACTTTTTATTTCAGGTTATGATGATTATATTTCAACAGTGCACATTAAAGGCACTTAATTCCGTTTTGAACGCTAAAAATGTTTTGAATAAATGATGCAGATGAAATGAATCCCTGATCCGGGTTTCCAGAAATGTAAGGTGCCCGCCACTTTGCAGGGCGACAATGCCGTTATTCAGGGCCAAAATTTGATAGTTCGCGTTTCTGAGGACTAGGGCTTTTGGCCTAAGTCGCTCAAAATTAAGAGAGAGGTTCGATTAATATTATGTATGTAGGTAGATCAGAAGTACCGCCTTTTTACTGCTGAGACAGATTCCGCCTTTTTTAGTCCGCCTTTTCCAGTCAGCCCTATTTTGTCTTTCAGTTTCTGGTAGCAGTTTTCCCTTGCTAACTTTCTCACTATTTATCACTGCGAAGTAAAGACGTCAAAGAGTTCTCTAGAGGCAAGCAGTCTGGTCGGCACGGGATTCACATATCCCTAATACGCTATACCTGTACACAATTTTAATTAAATGCCACATGTATTATGTTAGTTTAGTCAGGTGGAATCCGCAATAGCTCTCAGGATCCTGGAAATGAATGTCACCCTTTGGGCACGTGGAGATCCCGTTTATAATGACTTCACAGGAACTCGGTATTTCGAGAAGTATTCCAGTGAGTTCTATACATATTTTCCAATTAGAAAAATGCAGATGTAGATATCCAATTTGATTTGAAATCAATCATTCAATGTGATTATTATCCTTTTGAAAACACAAGTTTGGGTTGACTCATTAGAATCTCCATTTTCCCCATGCTATTTCTGGAAACACCACAAAATTTAACTGACGTGGCGTTATTTGATTTTCCTTACCTAGTGATTTTTTTGTAAAAACACAAGTTTGGGTTGACTCATTAGAATTTCCATTTTCCCCATGCTATTTCTGGAAACACCACAAAATTTAACTGACGTGGCGTTATTTGATTTTCCTTACCTAGTGATTTTTTTGTACCCATACACAATGTTAGTGGATTCCACCGTACTAATCTGGAGCGAAAAGCACTGCCATTTTCAGAAAGAAGGGAAAATTTGCGATGTAGAAAAAGTAGAATTATAATAATACTATTTTTTTGTTCAACATACACACAATGTTAGTGGATTCCACCGTACTAATCCGGAGAGAAAAGCACTGCCATTTTCAGAAAGAAGGGAAAATTTGCGATGTAGAAAAAGTAGAATTATAATAATACTATTTTTTTGTTCAACATATACAAGGCAGACGCTCTACCAACCAAGCTAACTAGGCTAACTGTAGGTCCTTAGTGAAACGTACTCTGTACAAGTCCTTAGTGAAACGTACTCTGTACAAGTCCTTAGTGAAACGTACTCTGTACAAGTCCTTAGTGAAACGTACTCTGTACAAGTCCTTAGTGAAACGTTCTCTGTACAAGTCCTTAGTGAAACGTACTCTGTACAAGTCCTTAGTGAAACGTACTCTGTACAAGTCCTTAGTGAAACGTTCTCTGTACAAGTCCTTAGTGAAACGTTGTCTGTACAAGTCCTTAGTGAAACGTACGCTGTACAAGTCCTTAGTGAAACGTACTCTGTACAAGTCCTTAGTGAAACGTACTCTGTACAAGTCCTTAGTGAAACGTACTCTGTAAATGCAGTTCCATTGTGTTATTATGACGCAACTTTGGTGCTCACTGCAGCATTGTAGGATTTTCCCAATATCTCAATAATCCTAAAATCCAATGTTTACCTACCATGCTGGCACTTGTTCTCGAGTTACAAGAAGATAAAGAAGTGAGAAGAACACGATTCGATGCCAAATAGCCCCTGTGATGTCCACTTTTCAAACTTATGTAGGTACTCGTATCTTATTTTCAGAATTTCAGGATTATGTTCGAATTTTATCGAATCATCAGCATCATGAGAAAACCAAGAAGTCATGAGTTAGGGGTTATCTAAAACTACTCATGTCGAGTTTGGGGCGAATTTCGAAGTCATTATAATATGCAAGAGATTAAAGCACAAAGGAAAAATCGTATGCGAATATGTGATATAATATTATGTGAGCCATGGCAAGGAAGGGGGGATAAAAGCTCTGTAATATGTTGAGCATTATAATAAAGTCAAAAAGTGTTTTCCGCGTCTGCACAGGATGCATTGTGCTGAAATCCTGATTCCTGCTGAATGACAAAGCAGATTTTTGCTCTAGGTATTCAGCTTACCAGCGTTCTGCGAAAAACATCCATCGCCTGAAAATTTGCCAATCCCTTGTAACGTAAATGAGAAATTTCCCTCTTTACTTGTCTATTAGGAATATTAGGTATTGCCTACCTTCCATAATAGAAATAATAAAGGACTCATGTCCTCTCACAATCTTAACCTAAATTTAATTAACCAAAATTTCCACCAAGTAGGTACCTACCCCTAAAATTGTGTGAGAGGATAGTGACAATATCTTCAACTTCTACATGAGCTCAATGGAAATCTTTCAACCTTAGGTCAATAAGTCAGTCTGCCATTCCGCCACTTCTGCTTCATAAAGCAGCAAATTTATAGCACTGATGCTTTCACATCTCCATTTTCATTTTGCATTCATGATAGCTGGGTACTGGGTATCTGTTTTCACAGATATTTTAACCTATTTCCTGGAATAATGAAAACTTTATTACGATGAAATAAAGGTGGACGGGAGGAAAATTTATGGATGACTCTCTGTATTGTAACCATGTTTGTATTCTGTACAGTGTACTTTATTGTGTTGTTCTTTATTTAGGATTGAAATGTGTGACTTCAGTGGCGAAAATCTGATCTGAATATGCCACAACGAGAGTCAATTACCTACGTAACACATGAGAGAGGGCCTATTAGGAATATTAGGTATTGCCTACCTTCCCTAATAGAAATAATAAAGTCAGTTCCAAGTTTTAACTCAATAACATTGAATTTAGTATTTGAGCTAATCTGTCTGTCCTACTCAGTCCTAGTGTTTCAGTATAAAAACCCTTTGATTGAATTCCAGTAATTCTACAGTTCAAGGAATCATACCTGCTTACTATGTATTTTAGTTTAGAGGACGGGAGGAAAATTTATGGATGACTCTCTGTATTGTAACCATGTTTGTATTCTGTACAGTGTACTTTATTGTGTTGTTCTTTATTTGAAAAGTGGTTTCCGCGTCTGCACAGGATGCATTGTGCTGAAATCCTGATTCCTGCTGAATGACAACGCAGATTTCTGCTCTATTCAGCTTACCAGCGTTCTGCGAAAAACATCCTTCGCCAGAAAATTTGCCAATTCCTTGTAACGTAAATGAGAAATTTCCCTCTTTACTTGTCTATTAGGAATATTAGGTATTGCCTACCTTCCATAATAGAAATAATAAAGTCAGTTCCAAGTTTTAACTCAATAACATTGAATTTAGTATTTGAGCTAATCTGTCTGTCCTACTCAGTCCTAGACAGTGTTTCAGTATAAAAACCCTTTGATTGAATTCCAGTAATTCTACAGTTCAAGGAATCATACCTGCTTACTATGTATTTTAGTTTAGGCCTGCGGGGAAAAAATGGGTCGATGACGTACCTACACATGGTTGCTCAGCATAAAAAAGAATAACCAAAAACGGTCCTCAAAATAGGGGTACTTACCGTTGACGTCCATCTGAACCCAACTAATGAGGGGGTAATTTAGGGCGTCATTGTAGGCCCTACACTCATACTTGGCACTCAGATCCCCTCTGGTCAGAACGATCTTGTGTGAGTGACGTGCTGTGCCAATTTAAAATTCCTAGTAAGAGTCTGGGAGGATAATTAATTCACAGTTTCCAATTTACACTGCTTGTATATCCTGTATAAGATATCTGGATTAGATGGATATTGGATACCGAATCTCGACTAATAAGACACGAGATCATATCCGCAAAAGTGCACATTGTAAAGGCCAATGTAAGTAGGTATTAGCTTCGTGAAACAGGACCAAGGAAGAATTTTAATCCCTGGATTAGATATAAAGTTGAGGGCTAAGCATAGAACAGCCCTAGTAAGAGTCTGGGAGGATAATTAATTCACAGTTTCCAATTTACACTTGTATATTATCTTGTATAAGATATCTGGATTAGATGGATATTGGATACCGAATCTCGACTAATAAGACACAAGATCATATCCGCAAAAGTGCACATTGTAAAGGCCAGTGAAAGTAGGTATTAGCTTCGTGAAACAGGACCAAGGAAGAATTTTAATCCCTGGATTAGATATAAAGTTGAGGGCTTTCAATAGAACAGCAATATGTATGATTGAACGGCCAAACAAAGGAAGAAAATGGGGGAGAGGGAGGAACACCAGATAAGACAATACGAGGGAACTATAGGTGAGGGAAAGGGGAGCAAATGGAAAATCCTCTCTGTTAATTATTTATTGTGACCCTCAGGTAGAATCTCAGGTTGTTTTTGTCGTATTAAGACAATACGAGGGAACTATGTGAGGGAAAGGGGAGCAAATGGAAAATCCTCTCTGTTAATTATTTATTGTGACCCTCAGGTAGAATCTCAGGTTGTTTTTGTCGTATACGCTGGATTTGTCCTTATTCTCATTTGCCATGTTGCCATGTGTACCTATTTAATGTTCATAAATTACAGCTGCAGTCGCGATGTTGTACTTCCTGGGGAATACAATGTTTATGTCTTTTCTGTTGTAAGCTTGCAGAATGTAGAGATATTCAATATAGGGCATACGAGTAAGAGCATTGTTCCCGATAGCTAGTTAGAAAACATGGGGAGATATTAAACTTGTGTATTTTCCTACTCCCTACGTTTAATGCTTGAAATACGACATACATAAGACCTACATGTATTGTGTTGTGTTTCTATTGATCCGTTTGCCCTCTGGATGCACTGATTGGTTTTCAAATTGTAAAGACAACTCAAAATAATGACATATACCCAGAAACTACATATGTAGGTCAAATTTATGACCTATGACTGTCTGATCTTTGAAAATAATTCGCACGTCATATAAACAAATTTAATGCATATTACAATACTGAATCAATTGACTTTTTTGGTTACACAAAAAGGAAGGGGAAGTTGCAATAGAACTTCCAGTCTTGCAAAACAACAATGACGGAAATATAAAACTCAATGACCCAGTGGTTGTAATTT
>NW_007378791.1:0-33572 GCF_000475195.1 Diaphorina citri
AGCCTTTTTGACCTACTTCTCGCATCACTTGCTATCTTTCTCCTTTTCCTTCTCATTATCATCCTCTTCTCTCTCTCTATCTCTCTCCCTCTTCCTCTCCCTATCCTCTCTCCCCCCTCTCTTATTACTCCTTTTTTACGCTCGCTGCAGTACTTTCCTAGTTCCTAGAACTCATCATTGAGGTCTCTCTCTCCCCCACGCTCTCTTTCTCTTCTCGCTCTTTCTTAATATTACTCCTTTCTCTATCCATCCCTCTGCCCCTCCCTCTCTCTCTTTCTCCCTCGTCTCTCTCCCTCCCTCCCCCTTCTATCCCTCCACTCCCTCTAACTCTCTCTTTTTCACAATCGAGCTCCCAGAACTCATCATGATGAGAGGGAAAGGCTCTCCTGGATTCTGCAATCCCTGTTTTTAATGAAATACGTAACATGAGACGAAATGAAGACAAGCTGTTGTTAGAGATCTCATTCCATACATTGGAGACAATCCTGAACTTACACAACATTACCACAAGAGAAATGTGGAAAACTCTCTCCCTTTGACCAGCCATAGCATGGTCGTAGCATGCCCAGCACAAATACACGTTGCATTATCACCATCATCATCCATGCTTGTAAAAAAAAACAACAAAAGATAAATACATTTTTGACCATTAATTTCCAAGTAATTACGTTTTTTATTCTGTTTCATGATAATATAATGTTGCCTAGCATTATCATCCATCAAAATTATGTAAAAGTATTCCATCGCCCTTTTCACTCCCGGAGATATGGCGTGTGAACGCGTGTGTTAACTGTGCTTTTCTGAAGTTAAAGCGTCAAGGGATAGGGAGAAAGAGAGAGACAGGGCAAAGAGGGAAGGAGAGAGAGAAAGAGAGTGGGGAGGGAAACAAAGAGAGATGGTGGAGGGTAAGTTAGGGAGAGAGGGGAAAGGAGAGAGAGAGGGGGGAGGGAAACAAAGAAAGAGAGAGAGAGATGGTGGAAGGCAGGTAGGGAGAGAGAGGGAAGGAGAGAGAGAGAAAGAAGAGAGAGGAGAGGAAATCAAAGACAGAGGAGAGAAAGGAAGAGACTGAAAAAGGGAGGTTGGGAGGGAGAAAGATCTTCCAAATAGAATACGGAGCCCCTCCCCCTCCCTTCCTCCCCCCCCGTCATCCTCGTCAAAGTTGTGTAATTAGTTTTGAAAAATGTCAACTGCAATAAAGTATCTCTTTCTTTCCCCTCCCTCTCTCTCTCTCTCATTTTCTTTTCTCTCTCTCCCTTTCTCTTTTTCTTTCTCTCAGATTTAATTGTTTCCAAAAATGTGATTCCATCATAGGAAGAGAGAGAGAGATTGATGAAGAGGGGTGTAGGAGAGAGAAAGTACTATGTTGGTGGTGAGTAGAGAGAAAATAATTGTTTCCTCACTCTTACACTTCTTTCGCTCTCCCTCTCCCTCCTCCTCTCTCTCTCTCCCTCCCTCCCTCCCTCCCTAAAGGCATGAATGGTGTCATGAAAGTGAGATTCAAGGGGAAAGAAAGAGGGAGAGAGAATTTTCCCGTGTCAAAAAACGAGAAGAGGGAGGGAGAGGGGGGACGAAAATCGGACAGTAATTGATGGGTAGGAAAGGGTAAAGGAGGGGGGTTATAGGTGTGGACTTTTTTGAGAGAGAGAGATTGATGAAGAGGGGTGTAGGAGCGAGAAAGTACTATGTTGGTGGTGAGTAGAAAGAAAATAATTGTTTCCTCACTCTTACACTTCTTTCGCTCTCCCTCTCCCTCCTCCTCTCTCTCTCTCTCTCTCTCCCCCTCCCTCCCTCCCCCTTTTTACCTCCCTTTTGTCCACTCCTGTCCCCTTTCATATTCCCCCTCCCTCCCTAAAGGCATGAATGGTGTCATGAAAGTGAGATTCAAGGGGAAAGAAAGAGGGAGAGAGAATTTTCCCCTGTCAAAAAACGAGAAGAGGGGGGACGAAAATCGGACAGTAATTGATGGGTAGGAAAGGGTAAAGGAGGGGGGTTATAGGTGTGGACTTTTTTTGAAGGGTCAAGGGTTAGATATTAAAGTATGGGTTGAAGAGAGGGTGGGAGTGGGGAGAAGGTAGGAAAGAGGGGTAGGTATAAATCAGTTTAATGTCAAAAGGTATCCGTTCTTGGTTGGTGGTTTGGTTACACCGTTGACTGTTCGACGAGCAATAATCCGAATTGTTCAGAAGAAATTAGAAGGGTCAAGGGTTAGATATTAAAGTATGGGTTGAAGAGAGGGTGGGAGTGGGGAGAAGGTAGGAAAGAGGGGTAGGTATATGGTTGTGGAAGTGGGGAGGAGGTGAGAGTGGTAGGTTGGACAAGGGTCGGGAAAAGTGGCATTTCAGAAAAGTGACCCATGATGTGAAAATGGGAGGGAGGGGAACAGTTTTTTGGCTGAGGAAGAGAGTGGTGACGTAGGGGGAGGGAAGGGTGGTTAGGGATGGAAGGGAAACAGGGAATAGTGGTAATGTAGGGGGAGGGGTAGTGGTCAGGGAAGGTAAGGGCAAAGTGAATAGTAGGTAATATAGAGGGAGGGGTAGTGGTCAGGATATAGTTGGACAAGGGTCGGGAAAAGTGGCATTTCGGAAAAGTGACCCATGATGTGAAAATGGGAGGGAGGGAAATAGTTTTTTGGCTGAGGAAGAGAGTGGTGACGTAGGGGGAGGGAAGGGTGGTTAGGGATGGAAGGGAAACAGGGAAAAGTGGTAATGTAGGGGGAGGGGTAGTGGTCAGGGAAGGTAAGGGCAAAGTGAATAGTAGGTAATATAGAGGGAGGGGTAGTGGTCAGGGACCGTAGGGGAAGTGAGAGCAGAGGGGCACACTGGGACTCATAAAGACCGCAATTCCCCGACTGGCCTGAATTTTCCACCACCGAAAAATAGGCCTATAACCCCACTTCTCCCTCTCTCTTTCTATTTTGGGTGGGTACTAAAAAAATTCTGTGTGGTTCTGAGGATGAGTTCAGGTGGGAGAGAGAAAGGGGAGGAAAAGATTGAGAGGCCGTCTCCCTGTTGTTTCTAAAGCTTTGGGAACTTTTTTGTGTCCCATCACTTACCTTTCTTCCATTCCCTCTCAGCTACTACCGTTGTTTACCACTCTTTTCTCTTACCGCCCTCAGTTTGATTTCGTATAGGCCTATAACCCCACTTCTCCCTCTCTCTTTCTATTTTGGGTGGGTACTAAAAAATTCTGTGTGGTTCTGAGGATGAGTTCAGGTGGGAGAGAGAAAGGGGAGGAAAAGATTGAGAGGTCTCCCTGTTGTTTCCAAAGCTTTGGGAACTTTTTCATGTCCCATCACTTACCTTTCTTCCATTCCCTCTCAGCTACTACCGTTGTTTACCACTCTTTTCTCTTACCGCCCTCAGTTTGATTTCGACTTGAGCTTTTTTTTCCCCCAACAATACCTATGTAATAAAAGGTTCGGTGGTAGAGAATGGCTCTTGAATCCACCTTGGCGATATTTAATACCAAGCTTGAGAATAATTGAATCTTTTGGCAGGAACCCCCAATAATATGTAATGAAAGGTTCGGTGGTAGAGAATGGCTCTTGAATCCACCTTGGCGATATTTAATACCAAGCTTGAGAATAATTGAATCTTTTGGCAGGAAGTGGGTGGGGGCCATGTTGCATTTCTCGTCATACATATTTAAGGTAAAGAAACATATTCCCTCAAATTACATACCGTGTAGAGGAGAGGTAACCAATGGAGGGGAGAGGAAGAGGTAGTGAGAGAGTTAAATCAATAAGTGAAATTTTCGAGAGGGAGAAAGAGAAAGACAGGAAAACAAGAACAAAAGGAGACTTTTAAAACGAACGGTGGAGAAAATGTAGCTTTTTCTCTCGAAAAAAAAAAAGAAAAAGGTCGAGCCTGAATACCATTTGCTTAGCAGGGTGGCAAAAGACTCAAAAGAGTGTAAAGGGGGAAAAAAAATTAAATGTGTGTCACTTAGTGGAGGAAAAAAATGATAATCATATTCAGAGAAATACATTTTTTTCCCTCAAGGGTATACTCTTCCCCCCTCGACGTTTCTCCCTCTCCTCCCCACAAACACTCCCTAAAATAGCGGTAGAAAACGTAGTAATCATCAGCTCCGACCTAACTTTGTAACTTTTTTACTGGAAAACTCTTTTCCCCTCTCTTCTAACTCTCCACTCCCTTTTACTCCCCACGTCCTTCTCTCCCTACCTTTTCAATCTCTCTGCCTTTACTCCTCACCTTTAACAGTCCTCCTCCTTCCCTAGTATACCAGTATTACCAGTGGTTCTCAACTCAACTTAATTTGACCTGGGAATCCGAAGTCTGCTATCGCTCTAGCCCCCTAGATTTCAGGGCCAACTTTGGGGGTACGCGTACCCCTTGGGATACGTAGAGGGTCTCTGGAGGTACGCGAGAATGGCGGACAACAGTAAATGTTGAAGGCCTATCAGTGCAGTACAGCCCAAAGAAGTACTAAATGTTGACCTCAAGGTACTGAATTTTTTCAAAAGGTACACATCAACCTAAGTATTCTCATTATCATGGTGGCGGGGGGGGGACGTGAGATTTACTTTTTGTGTATGACATATATGTCTCATAAGATGAGACATATATGTCTCATTTTTAGAATGTCCTCTACTCGAATCTGTCTCATTAAAATGAGGGTATTTTGATTTTTGTGGCTTTGATCACATATTAATTCGCTATTGTGAACACTGAACACCTCATGAACGCATGTACTGTGTTGCATTCCTCCCCTGTATCTTTCTCGTCCACCCTGTCTCGTATGTACACATCCTATAGGTTAGTAACATACAGTATGTTCCAGTAGTAATCTCTTTAGTGTCAAAAGGTATCCGTTCTTGGTTGGTGGTTTGGTTACACCGTTGACTGTTCGACGAGCAATAATCCGAATTGTTCAGAAGAAATTAATGTACATTCTATTGCCAGGGTAATAATATAGAAATCTGCAAAAACTGCCAGTTGCCAAGTTTCCATTTTCTTCTCAACTTGGCCAACGGTAGTACCATCACTCCCTATATGAACTCGTCAATTTAGAATGTAGTTAGCTATTGTTCTGTTGTGTACCGTCGATTCTCTGAATTAGAATACAAGTTTGCGTGATTTTAGTTCATTCGCAAACCTCTTTCTCTCTCCTGTGCACTTTGAATGTAGGTATAGCCTGGCAAATTTATAATGCATGCAAGCTTATCAAAAAGTAAAATATATTGCGTACAGGGTGGGTGACACTTGAGGTGCTCGAAATGGGGGGACAAGGGGGCCCGGACTGGACGATAATAACAGTTTTGTGAGCAATAGATTCGTAGAAGCTAAACCCATCCTTTAGGGCTGTTTGCCCTTACACCTAATCCTCTGAGTGGGCTTTTTGTGTATGACATATATGTCTCATTTTTAGAATGTCCTCTACTCGAATCTGTCTCATTAAAATGGGGGGTATTTTGATTTTTGTGGCTTTGATCACATATTAATTCGCTATTGTGAACTCTGAACACCTCATGAACGCATGTACTGTGTTGCGGTCCTCCCCTGTATCTTTCTCGTCCATCCTGTCTCGTATGTACACATCCTATAGGTTAGTAACATACAGTATGTTCCAGTAGTAATCTCCATTGTGTACTGCCTGCTCATGTTTCCTACTAATCATGACTATCACGGTCCGTATTAGCTCTCATGAAAGTATGCCATTAGTTACAGAACTTACAAGACGACGTCAGAAGGAAAGTTTATGTTCTCTGGAACGCCCGTATTGTCAGAAAATTGGTGTTAAATGAGGTACCTACGTGATATAGTGGTTTTGGTCGGTGGTGTGAGTTTGAGACTTTTTATAGATTTGGGAAAGTACGATTCGCCTCAATTTTAGGTTGAACATTCGGCTCAGTGAAAAGGTATGGATTTTCCGAGACTTCGTTCGTACAAGTGTTTCAGGCCATTTTGGTGGAAATTCTCCGACATTTCCATTAAGAAAATTTCGTTTGATACCCAGTGTCAATAATGTGATTCACTTTGCCATTTAATGTCAAATTGCAAGAGAGGGAGAGAGAGAGAGAGAGAGAGAGAGAGAGAGAGACCGCAATTCCCCGACTGGCCTGAATTTTCCACCACCGAAATATAGGCCTATAACCCCACTTCTCCCTCTCTCTTTCTATTTTGGGTGGGTACTAAAAAATTCTGTGTGGTTCTGAGGATGAGTTCAGGTGGGAGAGAGAAAGGGGAGGAAAAGATTGAGAGGCCGTCTCCCTGTTGTTTCTAAAGCTTTGGGAACTTTTTTGTGTCCCATCACTTACCTTTCTTCCATTCCCTCTCAGCTACTACCGTTGTTTACCACTCTTTTCTCTTACCGCCCTCAGTTTGATTTCGACTTGAGCTTTTTTTCCCCCAATAATATGTAATGAAAGGTTCGGTGGTAGAGAATGGCTCTTGAATCCACCTTGGCGATATTTAATACCAAGCTTGAGAATAATTGAATCTTTTGGCAGGAAGTGGGTGGGGGCCATGTTGCATTTCTCGTCATACATATTTAAGGTAAAGAAATATATTCCCTCAAATTACATACCGTGTAGAGTGAGAGGTAACCAATGGAGAGGAGAGGAAGAGGTAGTGAGAGAGTTAAATCAATAAGTGAAATTTTCAAGAGGGAGAAAGAGAAAGACAGGAAAACAAGAACAAAAGGAGACTTAAAACGAACGGTGGAGAAAATGTAGCTTTCTCTCGAAAAAAAAGGTCGAGCCTGAATACCATTTGCTTAGCAGGGTGGCAAAAGACTCAAAAGAGTGTAAAGGGGGAAAAAATTAAATGTGTGTCACTTAGTGGAGGAAAAAAATGATAATCATATTCAGAGAAATACATTTTTTTCCCTCAAGGGTATACTCTTCCCCCCTCGACGTTTCTCCCTCTCTTCCCCACAAACACTCCCTAAAATAGCGGTAGAAAACGTAGTAATCATCAGCTCCGACCTAACTTTGTAACTTTTTTGCTGGAAAACTCTTTTCCCCTCTCTTCTAACCCTCCACTCCCTTTTACTCCCCACGTCCTTCTCTCCCTACCTTTTCAATCTCTCTGCCTTTACTCCTCACTTTTAACAGTCCTCCTCCTTCCCTAGTATACCAGTGGTTCTCAACTCAACTTAATTTGACCTGGGAATCCGAAGTCTGCTATCGCTCTAGCCCCCTAGATTTCAGGGCCAACTTTGTACGACTTAAATAAATGACTCAAGAAGGAAAGCTCCAGGACGTCACGACGCGTGACGTGACGTGACTTGGATGGACATAATTTGAGGGACAATGAACTGCAATCATTCTATCCGCACTGAAAACGAAAGGCATCGAATTATGGCTATTCTACCAAGACTTTTAGAAATTGATGAATAGCTTCAACAGAACGGAAAACAAATGAAGTGAAAATGAGTCCGAAAATAATTTTCGGAGCCTTTATTGTAGATAACTTGCACCTCCTGGGGCGGCCCCTTTCCCCTAGTTTGGAACCCCTGCTATTTTACTTACATGTACCTACTCTTCTCTCCCACTCTCTGTGCCTCTATCCTTCTCTTCCCTTCTATAACTACGAGTAATGAGTATATCTTAGTTACTTTTCCTGTATCCTCCTTTGCTTCCTTCTCTCCGTGAACTGTAGGTACCTACACTTTCTCTCTATCCTCTCTTCGTTTTACCCTTTCAGTGCCTCTTTACCCTTTTGCCTCTCTTCCCTTTCTGCCCTCGCTTTTCCTCAGCCCTGTTTTTTACCTCCTGACATTATGCTCACTTTCTTTTTTCGCTTCGTGACGTAGCAAGGTTCGCTCTCGACGTATGAACACTTTCTTGCCTCAGTAAGCATAGGTGAACAAGGCTGTTGTCTAGTAAGCTTGATTGTCCGACTAGGAAACTGAGCAACCAATCATAAAATGATTCCCCCTCCTAACCTGAGCAGTATTTTCATTTGGTTTACAGTATCTATGGATTCTATTGTCAGTATCTATGGGATTCTCTATTGGATTGACAATCCTGAAACCTTCTGGCATCTTTCGTGAAATGACTCCTTCAAGCGTCAACTATCCCAATAGTTTCATTTATAATTCTCCTATTATCCTAAAAGGTTCACCTATGATGCTCCTACTATACTAATACAATTTTTACTTATGAAGCTCCTACTATCCTAATACAAGTTTCACTTGTGATGCTCCTATGACCTCTTCTACCATGAGATTCTCTAACCCGGCTTTTGTATGTCGCACACATCAGCGCGCGCGTTTCTAATATCGTCAACACAAACGGGACACACATAGAGGACATCACAGGAGTTATTGTATGATTCCATTTAAAATTTATTGGAAGAAACGATACTAGGATAAATTGAGGAAATAGGTGAGAGTGAAATCCACGAGAGAAAATCTGAATCCAGGAAAGAAAAGCGGCACAGAGTCATTAAAAGTACCTACTACCTACTCATTCCGTTTCGTAATGTAAATAGTATAAATACAAGTAGATATCGCATTAAGGTAACCATTATTATCAACAGCCTAAATTAAAAGCCCTCTTATCTCGCTGCAATAATAACACTTAAAAATCTAATCAGGCGAATGAGAGGGAGAGAGAGAAGAGAGGGAGGGAGGGAAGGAAGGGGTGGGGGAAGAGAGATTTGGTGTTTGTTTTACCTCCCAGTCATTCCAGTGGCGTGTATATCAGGTGCTATTTTCTAGTGAGTAGGTACTTGAAAGTAATATGCACGTATCTCTCCTGTGCACTTTGAATGTATAGCCTGGCAAATTTATAATGCATGCAAGCTTATCAAAAAGTAAAATATATTGCGTACAGGGTGGGTGACACTTGAGGTGCTCGACCATTGAGAAGTCCGCTCGGATTTGGATCTCAATAATTATACTCGTTGCCCGGCGATGGATAGTTGTTACGCTTGCTTTTCACCACTTCTGTAGATTCTGTGGTGTTCAAATAGAAAAGTTATTCCAAACAAAGCAAAAGACCGTGTGTGGACACCCTTCTAGCTCCTGTGCTATCCCAAGTCTTGGATGAGACCGTGCAGAGTGCAGGTAGAAATAACAAGGTCGTTACAATAAGATCTGCTCATTCACTCACAAGGTCATCTCTTCTGTTTTCTGTTACTCAAGATTTGAAGCACAGGTAGGTATTAAAGAAGTCAGTTGAGGCTCGAATTTGAAGCACAGGTATAATAAAAAAAGTCAGTTAGCCCCGAGTTCCCCGACTTGAAAAATATATGACCCCAGTCCTCTGGCCAACTACCAGTAGTCTTCAAATTAGTGGATACCTTGAATGATGGGTCGATTATTCAAGTTCTTAAGCTTCTATCTGATCCATACGTAACCAAGTAGTCGGAACTGGATGGACACCTAAAGAATAAAACCAACTTGTACGTCGACTTCTTGAGGTGCCTATCCGGCTCCAAATGTTGCCCAACATGATGGCTTTATTTCTGGTAGTTACAAGAGGATTTCAAACCCATGTAAGCATTGTAACTCATGTATTCCCATATTCATATTCATTGAATTCAGTATTCAGTCCGGATTTGTATGTAATTCCTGAAGAGTTCTGGTCAAAAGCACAGCGTAATATTTTCTCCTGTTAGGTACTTTCTTCTTTTTTTCCATTGAGAAATCCCCTCGGATTTGGATCTCTTTTGGGCCTCACCACCCCTCAACCCGAACAAAGACGAATATCGACGAAAAAATCGTGACCCACACGTGGGTAGGAGCCCCAGCCCCAGTATTTGTGAAAGGCGAAGTCGGTGGAGCCCTACTATTGGTGGAAGGAGAACGGTTTGTCTCGATTGTCATCAACGAAACGATACTAGGATAAATTAAGGACATAGGTGAGAGTGAAATCCACGAGAGAAAATCTGAATCCAGGAAAGAAAAGCGGCACGGAGTCATTAAAAGTACCTACTACCTACTCATTCCGTTTCGCAATGTAAATAGTATAAATACAAGTAGATATCGCATTAAGGTAACCATTAATATCAACAGCCTAAATTAAAAGCCCTCTTATCTCGCTGCAATAATAACACTTAAAAATCTAATCAGGCGAATGAGAGGGAGAGAGAAAAGAGAGAGAGGGAGGGAAGGAAGGGGTGGGGGAAGAGAGATTTGGAGTTTGTTTTACCTCCCAGTCATTCCAGTGGCGTGTATATCAGGTGCTATTTTCTAGTGAGTAGGTACTTGAAAGTAATATGCACGTATAGATTTGGGAAAGATACGATTCGCCTCAATTTTATGTGGAACATTCGGCTCAGTGAAAAGGTATGGATTTTCCGAGACTTCGTTCGTACAAATGTTTCAGGCCATTTTGGTGGAAATTCTCTGACATTTCCATTAGGAAAATTTCGTTTGATACCCAGTGTCAATTATTTGATTCACTTTGCCATTTATTGTCAAATTGCAAGAGAGAGAGAGAGAGATAGCGCACCTGATCATGACAAGAATAGAGAATAAATGGGGATATTGTAAAATGTGTAATGGATGCACCTTGCACTCCGTACGGTCAGTTTTCTCCGACATTTCCATTAAGAAAATTTCGTTTGATACCCAGTGTCAATAATGTGATTCACTTTGCCATTTAATGTCAAATTGCAAGAGAGGGAGAGAGAGAGAGAGAGAGAGAGAGAGAGAGAGCGCACCTGATCATGACAAGAATAGAGAATAAATGGGGATATTGTAAAATGTGTAATGGATGCACCTTGCACTCCGTACGGTCAGTTTTATTCTTCCAGTGCCAAAAATTACAAAACTGTTCATTTGTGATTTATGATTTGGCTCCAAAAAATTAAATGGAAAAAGGGGCTCTGAACTTCCTCCCTTCTCCTTATCCTTTATTCTTCTCCCTCCCCCCCTCTCTCTCTCTCGCCCTCCCTATCCTACCTTCCCCTCCTCCTTCCCTCGCCACCATATTACGTTGAACGTAAAAATTTTCAAACTGCTGACGACTAAAAATTTAGGGGGCACTAAGGGGCTCTCGTTAGGGGAAGGGGGCAAAGTGTGGGTAGCTAAAGTGTTCAGGGGGAACCTTGAAATGACACACATGTTTGGCAATTATTGTACACATTACGAGCACGTGTTACATATGTAGCAGGGGGATTTCGGATTTTAATGACCCTAATTAGAGTGGCCTAGGTAAAACTCTGGTCCAGGTCACCTATACATATGGAGGTGTGGAAGTGCTGCAGCGATTTTCAACCGAGGGTACGCGTACCCCTGAGGATACGTGAGAGACCCTCTGGAGGAGTGGAGGTACGCGAGAATGGCGGACAACAGTAAATGTTGAAGGCCCATCAGTACAGTACAGCCCAAAAAAGTACTGAATTTTGACCTCAAGGTACTGAATTTTTTCAAAAGGTACACATCAACCTAAGTATTCTCATTATCATGGTGGCGGGGGGGGGGACGTGAGATTAAATTCGGGTACCCACGGCGTACGCGAACTGAAAAAGGTTGAGAACCGCTGATGTGGAGGAGAGGCTTTCTAATGTGAGGCTGGAGTGTAATGATGATGAATATGTGTAGTGGGCATTACGGGTGTGTCCTGCATGAGAATCCCTGCTGCTGCAGGGGAAGTATGATGTCCCGGGCTTTCCCGGGGTAACGATCCCGCGGGAAGGGAATTTGTGCGGGCAGGCCATGTGGCCATGTCTTTTCCTGATGGAAGATTGCTATGTTTGAAAATATCTCCATTATCTTATAACTGTTTGAAAATACATATTTGTAGAATTTCATAGGTGCTATGTCCAAACTTGGCTTGTAGAGTAGGTTTCGATAGCAGGGAATCTTACCGTTTGAGCCTCACCACCCCTCAACCCGAACAAAGACGAATATCGACGAAAAAATCGTGACCCACACGTGGGTAGGAGCCCCAGTATTTGTGAAAGGCGAAGTCGGTGGAGCCCTACTATTGGTGGAAGGAGAACGGTTTGTCTCGATTGTCATCAAAGAAACGATACTAGGATAAATTGAGGAAATAGGTGAGAGTGAAATCCACGAGAGAAAATCTGAATCCAGGAAAGAAAAGCGGCACAGAGTCATTAAAAGTACCTACTACCTACTCATTCCGTTTCGTAATGTAAATAGTATAAATACAAGTAGATATCGCATTAAGGTAACCATTATTATCAACAGCCTAAATTAAAAGCCCTCTTATCTCGCTGCAATAATAACACTTAAAAATCTAATCAGGCGAATGAGAGGGAGAGAGAGAAGAGAGGGAGGGAGGGAAGGAAGGGGTGGGGGAAGAGAGATTTGGTGTTTGTTTTACCTCCCAGTCATTCCAGTGGCGTGTATATCAGGTGCTATTTTCTAGTGAGTAGGTACTTGAAAGTAATATGCACGTATCTTGAAAACAACACCTAAGAAAAGAAAGTAAAAACTGTCCACTGTCCCATTCAAGCGAATGTTCATAGTTTAAGGTGGAATATGGTATGTATTTTCAGGCTTTCTAATCTCCATACATGAATCAAGATACCGTCTACGTTACGCTTGCTTTTCACCGCTTCTGTAGATTCTGTGGTGTAGTGGTGTTCAAATAGAAAAGTTATTCCAAACAAAGCAAAAGACCGTGTGTGGACACCCTTCTAGCTCCTGTGCTATCCCAAGTCTTGGTTTAATTTCTAGTTGTGTTAGATACCAAATTGTAATTCACCCCTCAATATGAGCCTCACATCCGAGATCACGGTTTTTATTACTTTAGTTCCTCATGAGATCACCTGGTGTTACACCTAGCCCCTCTCTCATCTGTCCCCTCATACAGAGGTTGAATAAAACCCCACCCTGTACTTACGTAGTACGTACTTTGTATACTGAATGTAGAGACTAGGACGTCCCTGATGGGAAAGAAATACAAAGGATACGATGGATATAGCCTTTCCTTGTTTTATTATTATTATTTTAGAGGCTGTCTAGAGACAGAATAGGTAGTCCCTCGTCAGTATGCTGTAGAATACTGTAGATATAATTGGTTCTGACAATGTAGAGATATAGCCTTTCCTTGTTTTATTATTATTTTAGAGGCTGTCTAGAGACAGAATAGGTAGTCCCTCGTCAGTATGCTGTAGAATACTGTAGATATAATTGGTTCTGACATACATATGACCCCAGTCCTCTGGCCAACTACCAGTAGTCTTCAAATTAGTGGATACCTTAAATGATGGGTCGATTATTCAAGTTCTTAAGCTTCTATCTGATCCATACGTAACCAAGTAGTCGGAACTGGATGGGCACCTAAAGAATAAAACCAACTTGTACGTCGACTTCTTGAGGTGCTTATCCGGTTCCAAATGTTGCCCAACATGATGGCTTTATTTCTGGTAGTTACAAGAGGATTTCAAACCCATGTAAGCATTGTAACTCATGTATTCCCCGTTAAAGCGAAAAAATCTCCTGAAATATTCTGACCATCAGGTTGAAACACCTGTACTGACTGCTTGTCTATCAGTGCAGGAGATACTAGGAAACTAGTTGCACGGCTTAGTGAGTTTACTGAGTTTCGAGGCATTAGCGAGTGCTGGGTTTGCCAGGTGCTGCATTTATGTAGCAGTGTACTAAATTACTATGTAGAATACATAGAAGTTGATTAGAAATGAACTACATATGGTTAACACCCATATTTATTAACAAAATGCTGGCTCTTAAGTTCGTGCTAAGCATAGTCTCAAGGCATTTGATTGGTCAATTTTGACTTGTATTCAGTGAATTCAGTATTCAGCTATTCAGTCCGGATTTGTGTGTAATTCCTGAAGAGTTCTGGTCAAAAGCACAGCGTAATATTTTCTTCTGTTAGGTACTTTCTTCTTTTTTCCATTGAGAAGTCCGCTCGGATTTGGATCTCAATAATTATACTCGTTGCCCGGCGATGGATAGTCTGCCAGTTTTTCCCACAAATATGTGTAATACCATCGGATCGAAGTTCGACTTGATCACGGTCTCAAGAATACCAACTACCCCTCCTACTCGCAGATTCTTATAAGCCGAATCCATCCGTTAGGACTGTTTGTCCCTACTCATCAAAGCCTCAACGTGGGCTTTTTGTGTACGTATGTACCCTACTCAATCTGTGTACGTACGTACCCCACCATGGTGAATTCAGTATTCAGTCCGGATTTGTGTGTAATTCCTGAAGAGTTCTGGTCAAAAGCACAGCGTAATATTTTCTCCTGTTAGGTACTTTCTTCTTTTTTTCCATTGAGAAGTCCGCTCGGATTTGGATCTCAATAATTATACTCGTTGCCCGGCGATGGCAATGGATAGTTGGAAGTCAGAAGAAGTTCTTTCCGTCTATTATTTGTATTTAGTTAATGCGAGTAGACAGGGTGGGCGCCATGAGACAGATCCTCATGTTGAATCCCTGACGGAAAACACGGGAAGTCGTATCCTCAGTATAGATTTTGATTTCTCGGTATATTTTTCATTAGAAGCAAGAACAAGCTGATTCCTCAAAAACTTCTTCATTTGCTTAAAGCCGAAATTCAAAGGATGGACTGTAGGCGCCTATTTTTAGAAGTTTAGAGCCCATTGTATTTCTTTTGACACGCTCTAAACGCGCCTAGTTATGAAAATCTACATATCTTCTGTATCCTCTCAAAATTTGCAATTTCAAAACGTCCTAGTACATAATTATGTAGTTAATGACTTTGAATTCAGTATTCAGTCCGGATTTGTATGTAATTCCTGAAGAGTTCTGGTCAAAAGCACAGCGTAATATTTTCTCCTGTTAGGTACTTTCTTCTTTTTTTCCATTGAGAAATCCCCTCGGATTTGGATCTCAATAATTATACTCGTTGCCCGGCGATGGATAGTTGGAAGTCAGAAGAAGTTCTTTCCGTCTATTATTTGTATTTAGTTAATGCGAGTAGACAGGGTGGGCGCCATGAGACGGATCCTCATGTTGAATCCCTGACGGAAAACACGGGAAGTCGTATCCTCAGCATAGATTTTGATTTCTCGGTACTTACAGTTCAGTCAAAAGGACGTATTCGCAAGTAGAAAATGAAACACACAAGTCTGAGATATGGATTACACAAAGGACTGTTGTTTATTGTACTTTAATAACACATCTTGCCAGGTGCTGCGTTTATGTAGCAGTGTTTACTAAATTACTATGTAGAATACATAGAAGTTGATTAGAAATGAACTACATATGGTTAAGTCTGCCAGTTTTTCCCACAAATATGTGTAATACCATCGAAGTTCGACTTGATCACGGTCTCAAGAATACCAACTACGCCTCCTCCTACTCGTAGATTCTTATAAGCCGAATCCATCCGTTAGGACTGTTTGCCCCTACTCATCTAAGCCTCAAAGTGAGCTTTTTGTGTACGTATGTATGTACCCTACTCAATCTGTGTACGTACGTACGTACCCCACCATGATGAGGGAAATCAATGTGTTCTTTCAGTGTAGAGACATTGTAAATTTCCCTCGCGTAAATTCTGTCTCGGTAGCTGATTCCTCAAAAACTTCTATATTTGCTTAAAGCCGAAATTCAAAGGATGGACTGTAGGCGCCTATTTTTAGAGGTTTAGAGCCCAGTGTATTTCTTTTGACACGCTTTAAACGCGGCTAGTTATGAAAATCTACATATCTTCTGTATCCTCTCAAAATTTGCAATTTCAAAACGTCCTAGTACATAATTATGTAGTTAATGACTAATTAGAGTGGCATTTTCAAACTTTTCCTCAAATATGTATAAGGTATGTCAATACCTCTGAAAAAGTGCATCACTCGTGATTGACACCACCCCGTATGTTGTGTGATGTTACGCTATCTGGCCACTAAATATCTCAACACATTAAGGTCTGAAAAAGTGCATCACTCGTGATTGACACCACCCCGTATGTTGTGTGATGTTACGCTATCTGGCCACTAAATATCTCAACACATTAGTGGAGTGAAGCTCTACCTATTCAATGTTACCTTCTGGAAATAATTCTTTTAGGGGATTACAATACAATCCAACGCGGCTCTTGAATATCCTTACCAGGGGCTGCTTCGTTATTTCATTCTCATGTTTGAAATTTTGCAATATTTCATTTTCTGATATCTGATTATTTGCAATAGTGTATGGGGGGTTGAGCAGTATGTCCAATAAGGCCGAATTACCAATGTATTC
Source organism: Diaphorina citri (assembly GCF_000475195.1). Lineage (NCBI taxonomy): Eukaryota > Metazoa > Arthropoda > Insecta > Hemiptera > Psyllidae > Diaphorina > Diaphorina citri. Next base: position 16,115 of record NW_007378791.1, read on the forward strand.
GTTGGAAAAAGGGTAATTGGGGTCAATACGTTCATCAACTGACTGAATCACTGAACTGACATATTCGGGGATTTTTTCACTCAATTGATAAAAGAAACGTCTCGTCTCGGAAGTAATAGATCGTCAATGCAGCTCGGATTGAATTATTTTCAAAGTGAGCAAACATATCCCCTGCCGCCATGCTCACAATTACATCCCAGGTTTAAATGGTTTCAACGACAGTAAAAAAATCAAGCTGACAACAAAAGGAAAGCCAAGCCTTGTGGGATTCTCGCATTTCCTTTATTTGAATTCCAATTTCACCTGGGCTAATGGATTTGTCAACTGACCATGTTTATGTCGGTCGTATGGAAATTGTATTAGTTTGCTGTTCCATGTCATAGATATCAGAAACCAGGTTGAATCCTAATTGAAATATGATGTGACTATAAAAGGATTTTGCATTGGCTGTTCGTACACTGACGGTAGCTATCTCCCTGATGAGACCTTGTGAAAATCAGCAGTATCTTTGAAACTCTAACCCATGTTTACATAGGTAGGATATAAGATAGAAGCACATTAGGCTACAGGGATAGAAGGGACAAACATGATAATATACTATACTGAAATAATATTAACAAGATTTATCCCAGGGGAAAACTTGCGTCCCCTTGGTAATATGGTAATAACATAACATAACAATGACAAACTACCCTGCTAGGGAACATTGTACCTAAATATTAGCATCTATTGAAAATTATAAGGGACAAACATGATAATATACTATACTGAAATAATATTAACAAGATTTATCCCAGGGGAAAACTTGCGTCCTCTTGGTAATATGGTAATAACATAACATAACAATGACAAACTACCCTGCTAGGGAACATTGTACCTAAATATTAGCATCTATTGAAAATTGACCCACATCTGCAATGTCCCCTGTCCTCCGTATTCAAGAGGCAAGCCTTGCTTGTTATGAAAACATGAAACAAAATTTATTTGTCAGTTTTATTATGAAAATTGCTAACCTGACATCAGCACTCAAAGTTATGAGGCAATGTTTGAGCTTTTTATTTTAAGTTATGGCAGCTCTGTACGTATAACTCTATTTCCATGCTCTATGTTCTGCTGGTCTGGCAACCCTGTTGCAATAGTGTATGGGGGGTTGAGCAGTATGTCCAATAAGGCCGAATTACCAATGTATTCGTTGAAAAAAGGGTAAATTGGGGTCAATACGTTCATCAACTGAAAGAATCACTGAATTGACATATTCGGGGATTTTTTCACTCAATCGATAAAAGAATGTAAAACTTTTTGCCGCTTTGAAAGTTAGTATACTCGTAACTATAATTTTTAGTGCCTACCAAATCTCACTAGTTTTGTCGTCTCGTCTCGGAAGTAATAGATCGTCAATGCAGCTCGGATTGAATTATTTTCAAAGTGAGCAAACATATCCCCTGCCGCCCTGCTCGTTGAACAGTATGTCCAATAAGGCCGAATTACCAATGTATTCGTTGGAAAAAGGGTAAATTGGGGTCAATACGTTCATCAACTGACTGAATCACTGATGACTGAACTGACATGTATGTTCGGGGATTTTTTCACTCAATTGATAAAAGAAACGTCTCGTCTCGGAAGTAATAGAATAATAGATCGTCAATGCAGCGCGGATTGAATTATTTTCAAAGTGAGCAAACATATCCCCTGCCGCCATGCTCATAATTACATCTCAGGTTTAAATGGTTTCAACGACAGTAAAAAAATCAAGCTGACAACAAAAGGAAAGCCAAGCCTTGGGATTCTCGCATTTCCTTTATTCTGCTCATAATTACATCCCAGGTTTAAATGGTTTCAACGACAGTAAAAAAATCAAGCTGACAACAAAAGGAAAGCCAAGCCTTGGGATTCTCGCATTTCCTTTATTTGAATTCCAATTTCACCTGGGCTAATGGATTTGTCAACTGACCATGTTTATGTCGGTCGTATGGAAATTGTATTAGTTTGCTGTTCCATGTCATAGATATCAGAAACCAGGTTGAATCCTAATTGAAATATGATGTGACTATAAAAGGATTTTGCATTGGCTGTTCGTACACTGACGGTAGCTATCTCCCTGATGAGACCTTGTGAAAATCAGCAGTATCTTTGAAACTCTAACCCATGTTTACATAGGTAGGATATAAGATAGAAGCACATTAGGCTACAGGGATAGAAGGGACAAACATGATAATATACTATACTGAAATAATATTAACAAGATTTATCCCAGGGGAAAACTTGCGTCCCCTTGGTAATATGGTAATAACATAACATAACAATGACAAACTACCCTGCTAGGGAACATTGTACCTAAATATTAGCATCTATTGAAAATTGACCCACATCTCACATCTGCAATGTCCCCTGTCCTCCGTATTCAAGAGGCAAGCCTTGCTTGTTATGAAAACATGAAACAAAATTTATTTGTCAGTTTTATTATGAAAATTGTTAACCTGACATCAGCACTCAAAGTTATGAGGCACTGTTTGAGCTTTTTATTTTAAGTTATGGCAGCTCTGTACGTATAACTCTATTTCCATGCTCTATGTTCTGCTGGTCTGGCAACCCTGTAACATTTTCTCTCCCTTGTCTTGTTTCAGGTATGTACCGTTGTTGCCGTTGTTACATGTTTCGGAGTTTTATGTTCAGCACTCCTGTTTTTGACAAAAATGAATGGTGAGGTTATGAAAATTTATTGAACTTTTGCCCGAAATTTGAATCTCTTTTTCACTCCCTTCTCGTAGGCAACCGACATTTTGATAATAGAATAGCGTCACTACTTCTCTATTCTCTCTCTCGCTACAACATGGTGAAATATGATAATTTAATAAAACTTTATGCTTGACGATTTACACATCAGAGTTGAAGGGGTGGGAGTAGCTATACGCCGAATACGGTGATATATTGATAAATTTAAATTTTCATGTAGGTATAGGTTTCTTTTTTTTCTACATTGGTTGTTTCACGTTTTATTTTTCACCAGGAAAAAAGAAAAATGGTTTTTTTTTTGCACTCATTTATCTCCCTCATACATATCTTGAAAGCAACATGAAAAGTAAAGAAAAACGTAGGTACAGAGTTTGTTTTTATTTCAAGTTTTTCTTGCTTAATTTTGCTACATTGGTTGTTTCACGTTTTATTTTTCACCAGGAAAAAAGAAAAATGGTTTTTTGTTTGCACTCATTTATCTCCCCCATACATACATATCTTGAAAGCAACATGAAAAGTAAAGAAAAACGTAGGTACAGAGTTTGTTTTTATTTCAAGTTTTTCTTGCTTAATTTTGCGGCTTTCAAGTTTTTTGCTCCCTGAAGAATTGTTGGTTTTATGGGGAAGATAGATTGACAGGTTGTGTACGTTTGCTATCATGTTTTACACATAGTACTTGAGCACTTGCATTATTGATGAAATATAAATTACACATGTTGTACAAGTCTGATGTAACTGTTGTAAGATACTTGTAACGATGTCATTACTGTATTTTGCAGTCTTGCTATAAACTCGAAAATGAATAGTCATTATAAATAATAACAACTGACGTATATTTTCACTTTATTGTATTTCAAATGATGTCAATCAATGAGTATTTTTTATGATTTACGAGTGCTGAAATGGATTTTTATAGCTAGATACAGAGACATATAAATTAGGACTATATGATTTACGAGTGCTGAAATGGATTTTTATAGCTAGATACAGAGACATATAAATTAGGACTAAGTACTAGTTGACTAAGCTCGTAACGATGTCATTACTGTATTTTGCAGTCTTGCAATAAACTCGAAAATGAATAGTCATTATAAATAACAACTGACGTATTTTTTCACTTTATTGTATTTCAAATGATGTCAATCAATGAGTATTTTTTATGATTTACGAGTGCTGAAATGGATTTTTATAGCTAGATACAGAGACATTATAAATTAGGACTAAGTACTAGTGACTAAGCTAATCTTGAGTTATATTATAGTATAATTTGCTGTACTGTTTTTATAGCAATATTTCAAGCGTTTAAATCATGTCTTTTAATACAAACTTGAGTTTTATTGTTTATTTTACTTCAGTATGATGTAGGTATTGTCATTTTAATAGGTTTGTTTTATTAAACCAAACAAATTGAAGTATTTTTATTCCAAATTATATTACATGGTGACCCTTTTGAAACCTGTATTGATACTTACTTGATTGCTACCGCGGTTTATGATTGTGCATATGTGCATATTGACCTATCTATATTATCTTGACCAAAACAAAGGGTCTTGGCAGCGCAAGCTGAATCAACCAGGTCATTCAATCTAAACCTAAACCTTTAGAACGAACAACGTATAGACTCCAAGTATTACATGGTGACCCTTTTGAAACCTGTATTGCTACTTACTTGATTGCTACCGCGGTTTATGATTGTGCATATGCATATTGACCTATCTATATTATCTTGACCATAACAAAGGGTCTTGGCAGCGCAAGCTGAATCAACCAGGTCATTCAATCTAAACCTAAACCTTTAGAACGAACAACGTATAGACTCCAATAAAATGAGATACATAGTTCAAGTATTTTATCGTTTTCAAGCATAGTCGTTATTTGTATTGTATGACCTACAACACCATTTCATCACACCTGTTGCTAAGTATAAGCCTTTACTGCTGATTAGTCCATACTTTTTACTTTATACCACAAAAGTTACCTTGAGCATCATTGTATACAAGTAGAAGCCATTATCATCCCATGGGGTAGATAGGGGTTAAAAACAGCCAATTCATGTGTAATGACAATAATAACGGTTTTACTAACCTTTACCAGTTCATTGTCCCTACTTCTTGTCTGATGCTAACAATTGTATCCAAGTAGAAGCCATTATCATCCCATGGGGTAGATAGGGGTTAAAAACAGTCAATTCATGTGTAATGACAATAATAACGGTTTTACTAACCTTTACCAGTTCATTGTCCCTACTTCTTGTCTGATGCTAACATGGTGAAATGACACCCAAGAGATGAAAGCACCATAGAAAACGTATAGCAGGAGAGAATGGGACTGAGCAAGCATATCAATATTAATGAAGTCAAAACTTGGAGAATAATGCCAAACTAGAGAGAAAAAAGTCAACATAAAAGTGAGATTAATGTCCAAGCGTTTTTCTTTACTATGCAACTTTTGAATAGTTGAAGGGATTTTGAAGCTCGGTGATTATGCTCTAAATCCTAGCTTATTCGTTCAACAGAGATAATCTCAACAGTCTGTGTCTGTACTTGCTGTTCACCTTTAGTGACCTGAGGTAGCAAACTTGATAAGAAACATAGGTAAATATCTCACTTTAATCTTGAGACTTGGTAGGTTGACTAGGTTGTAAGGCTAAACGGCTTGGAAACGGGTTAACCAAAGCGCATCGTCTATTGCTTTTTCCCATTAACAAGAAATATGTAATGATGTGTGCATAATATGTTAAGAGATTTTATGTGTGTACATTAGTGAGTTCAGAGAAGTTGAGATTACAAGGTTGGTTCTGCTGACTTGGCAGTGGTGAGTGCATTTCTGCAGCTGGTTGAATGACCAGAGTGGCTGGCTGACAGTTCCTAACAGCACTCGGGACAACCACTGATGTCTGGCACCCCATAATTACGTCATTTTTTATCAGTAGGAAAAGATATTAACTGACAAAAAGAAGACTAATTGCTTGATTTCTTATCTTGGCCTTGTTGTGGGGAGTAGGTGGAGCAGATAGAACATCTTGGTTTAGTCATTTATTACTACTAGACAGGTACCTGTGTGTAGTACGATGGAGGTTCGCGGATCTTGCTCTAATAATGGTCTAATCCGATACGATGGCTAGATCAGATCTTGCCAAGTTCCAAGATATGTGCTTCAACATTCATCAGAGTGTTCGGGATTTAAAATTTAGTGTCGTTTACTCGTTTTTGCCATGAGGTCGAAATCGGAATTTTAGGATATCTTAATCTACACTATGCAACAACCTGTATTTTGGTCGAACAATTGAAAAATTTGTGGGGCTTGTTTCACTGGATCCGACCCCCTGTGTTGGATGTGGGTGTCATAATACATCAATTTGATAATTGTATCTGATGACAGCTGGAATCTGTCAACATGAAAACCAATACGTGGAATATTCTCTCTCCCCCTCCCGACAGCAAATGTGGAGGAAAGCATAGGCAAGTAGACGGAGAAGAAGAAAAACATTAGATGGAAAGCAATCTCCCCCAAGTCCCTCTTTCCCACCAATGAATGGAGAGTGATGGGGAAAAAATTGATTCAATGAATATTTTTTGTTTTCTTTGTTTCCAATCAGGGGTATCATTGAATTTTCTCTAAAATAACTTTGATTGCTTGTAGGGTGGGAGAAAGGGAAGGGAGAGAGAGAAAGATACAATGCTATGCTTTAATGTAACGTGACAGGGTCTTGGAGATTGCTCCAGAGAGAGAAAGAGAGTTTCATATATTTTTATGACGGGGAGAGCGGAGAAAGAGGAAGGAAAATGTGAGAGAATTATAAATTTTCTGAAGAAAATGAATGAAAGCAGGAGCTTTTCGTAGCTGAATATCACACAGACTTGTTTCTTTCTCCTTGTCATGATTGTCGCCATCACTTCCATGTAATTCATATATGATGTCAGTTCTTTTAAAACTTTTCCTCAAATCTTCTTATATTATAAGAACGAGATCCATTCACAGTTCACAGTTCACATTTCATAGTTCACACACTGATCGCTCTATTCCATGTAAATCATATATGATGTCAGTCTCTATGTGTATCTCTAATACGTGAAGGAAAAGTAGTGTAGTCCTCATGTAATTCATATGTGGTGAGCTCACAGTCTCTCTTTCCCACCAATGAATGGGAGAGTGATGGGGAAAAAATTGATTCAATGAATATTTTTTGTTTTCTTTGTTTCCAATCAGGGGTATCATTGAATTTTCTCTAAAATAACTTTGATTGCTTGTAGGGTGGGAGAAAGGGAAGGGAGAGAGAGAAAGATACAATGCTATGCTTTAATGTAACGTGACAGGGTCTTGGAGATTGCTCCAGAGAGAGAAAGAGAGTTTCATATATTTTTATGACGGGGAGAGCGGAGAAAGAGGAAGGAAAATGTGAGAGAATTATAAATTTTCTGAAGAAAATGAATGAAAGCAGGAGCTTTTCGTAGCTGAATATCACACAGACTTGTTTCTTTCTCCTTGTCATGATTGTCGCCATCACTTCCATGTAATTCATATATGATGTCAGTCTCTATGTGTATCTCTAATACGTGAAGGAAAAGTAGTGTAGTCCTCATGTAATTCATATGTGGTGAGCTCATATTTGTTCAGTATGTATTTCCTGATGTGTCGACGAAGTTGATGTTAAATTTATTAGTTACATCAATCATTCGGATGCCAAAAAACCAAGTGGAGAAAGAATCTTATCTGAGATCCAACGTAAGAAGGGAAGCCTCTTAGGTGTTGCTTATTCAGCGAAGGATGTCGATACGGTTACTTTGAGAAACTACAAAAATATAGCGTTCCAGCTGAGTACAACCCAATTTACATAATTTTCTTATTCGTTCAACAGAGATAATCTCAACAGTCTGTGTCTGTACTTGCTGTTCACCTTTAGTGACCTGAGGTAGCAAACTTGATAAGAAACATAGGTAAATATCTCACTTTAATCTTGAGACTTGGTAGGTTGACTAGGTTGTAAGGCTAAACGGCTTGGAAACGGGTTAACCAAAGCGCATCGTCTATTGCTTTTTCCCATTAACAAGAAATATGTAATGATGTGTGCATAATATGTTAAGAGATTTTATGTGTGTACATTAGTGAGTTCAGAGAAGTTGAGATTACAAGGTTGGTTCTGCTGACTTGGCAGTGGTGAGTGCATTTCTGCAGCTGGTTGAATGACCAGAGTGGCTGGCTGACAGTTCCTAACAGCACTCGGGACAACCACTGATGTCTGGCACCCCATAATTACGTCATTTATCAGTAGGAAAAGATATTAACTGACAAAAAGAAGACTAATTGCTTGATTTCTTATCTTGGCCTTGTTGTGGGGAGTAGGTGGAGCAGATAGAACATCTTGGTTTAGTCATTTATTACTACTAGACAGGTACCTGTGTGTAGTACGATGGAGGTAAGGCTAAACGGCTTGGAAACGGGTTAACCAAAGCGCATCGTCTATTGCTTTTTCCCATTAACAAGAAATATGTAATGATGTGTGCATAATATGTTAAGAGATTTTATGTGTGTACATTAGTGAGTTCAGAGAAGTTGAGATTACAAGGTTGGTTCTGCTGACTTGGCAGTGGTGAGTGCATTTCTGCAGCTGGTTGAATGACCAGAGTGGCTGGCTGACAGTTCCTAACAGCACTCGGGACAACCACTGATGTCTGGCACCCCATAATTACGTCATTTATCAGTAGGAAAAGATATTAACTGACAAAAAGAAGACTAATTGCTTGATTTCTTATCTTGGCCTCGTTGTGGAGAGTAGGTGGAGCAGATAGAACATCTTGGTTTAGTCATTTATTACTACTAGACAGGTACCTGTGTGTAGTACGATGGAGGTTCGCGGATCTTGCTCTAATAATGGTCTAATCCGATACGATGGCTAGATCAGATCTTGCCAAGTTCCAAGATATGTGCTTCAACATTCATCAGAGTGTTCGGGATTTAAAATTTAGTGTCGTTTACTCGTTTTTGCCATGAGGTCGAAATCGGAATTTTAGGATATCTTAATCTACACTATGCAACAACCTGTATTTTGGTCGAACAATTGAAAAATTTGTGGGGCTTGTTTCACTGGATCCGACCCCCTGTGTTGGATGCATCAGAGTGTTCGGGATTTAAAATTTAGTGTCGTTTTTACCATGAGGTCGAAATCGGAATTTTAGGATATCTTAAGCTACACTATGCAACAACCTGTATTTTGGTCGAACAATTGAAAAATTTGTGGGGCTTGTTTCACTGGATCCGACCCCCTGTGTTGGATGTGGGTGTCATAATACATCAATTTGATAATTGTATCTGATGACAGCTGGAATCTGTCAACATGAAAACCAATACGTGGAATATTCTCTCTCCCCCTCCCGACAGCAAATGTGGAGGAAAGCATAGGCAAGTAGACGGAGAAGAAGAAAAACATTAGATGGAAAGCAATCTCCCCCAGTCTCTCTTTCCCACCAATGAATGGGAGAGTGATGGGGAAAAAATTGATTCAATGAATATTTTTTGTTTTCTTTGTTTCCAATCAGGGGTATCATTGAATTTTCTCTAAAATAACTTTGATTGCTTGTAGGGTGGGAGAAAGGGAAGGGAGAGAGAGAAAGATACAATGCTATGCTTTAATGTAACGTGACAGGGTCTTGGAGATTGCTCCAGAGAGAGAAAGAGAGTTTCATATATTTTTATGACGGGGAGAGCGGAGAAAGAGGAAGGAAAATGTGAGAGAATTATAAATTTTCTGAAGAAAATGAATGAAAGCAGGAGCTTTTCGTAGCTGAATATCACACAGACTTGTTTCTTTCTCCTTGTCATGATTGTCGCCATCACTTCCATGTAATTCATATATGATGTCAGTCTCTATGTGTATCTCTAATACGTGAAGGAAAAGTAGTGTAGTTAGTCCTCATGTAATTCATATGTGGTGAGCTCATATTTGTTCAGCTTCAGTATGTATGTATTTCCTGATGTGTCGACGAAGTTGATGTTAAATTTATTAGTTACATCAATCATTCGGATGCCAAAAAACCAAGTGGAGAAAGAACCTTATCTGAGATCCAACGTAAGAAGGGAAGCCTCTTAGGTGTTGGTTATTCAGCGAAGGATGTCGATACGGTTACTTTGAGAAACTACAAAAATATAACGTTCCAGCTGAGTACAACCCAATTTACATAATTTAAGTAAATCTTATTTGATGTTGAGCATGGAGCATCCCAAAGTTGAACAGTTACGAGCCTTGTGACGTCATACAAGATAAAACGTGTGTGAAATTTCGGTGGAAATGGATCGAGTAGCTTCAGTATGTATTTCCTGATGTGTCGACAAAGTTGATGTTAAATTTATTAGTTACATCAATCATTTGTATGCCAAAAAACCAAGTGGAGAAAGAACCTTATCTGAGATCCAACGTAAGAAGGGAAGCCTCTTAGGTGTTGGTTATTCAGCGAAGGATGTCGATACGGTTACTTTGAGAAACTACAAAAATATAGCGTTCCAGCTGAGTACAACCCAATTTACATAATTTAAGTAAATCTTATTTGATGTTGTACTTTGACATGTTGAGCATCCCAAAGTTGAACAGTTACGAGCCTTGTGACGTCATACAAGATAAAACGTGTGTGAAATTTCGGTGGAAATGGATCGAGTAGTTCATATTGTGTATTCTTGTACATGGTTTGAATACATGGAGCAATGTCCAATTTAGTAGACGACCAGGGAGTTGAAATAGATGGAGTAGTCCACTTGTCTTCTTATCAGAACACAAGTGTGAAATTTCGGTGGAAATGGATCGAGTAGTTCATATTGTGTATTCTTGTACATGGTTTGAATTGAATACATGGAGCAATGTCCAATTTAGTAGACGACCAGGGAGTTGAAATAAAATAGATGGAGTAGTCCACTTGTCTTCTTATCAGAACACATAAAGAGCATTAGATCTCTACATGACTATATGTATGTATTACATCGACATGTTCTGCACTCAAGAACAATCCACATGAGTAGTAGATAGATATAACATGGTCATATATATGACATATACGTCAGAACACATAAAGAGCATTAGATCTCTACATGACTATATGTATTACATCGACATGTTCTGCACTCAAGAACAATCCACATGAGTAGTAGATAGATATAACATGGTCATATATATGACATATACGTTCACAACAACATATATATGCACATGGAGATGAGAGAGAGAGAGAGACAGAGAGAGAGAGAAAGAGAGAAAGAGAGAAAGAGAGAAAGAGAGAAAGAGAGAAAGAGAGAAAGAGAGAGAGAGAGAGAGAGAGAGAGAGAGAGAGAGAGGCACTCAAGAGCAATCCACATGAGTAGTAGATAGATATAACATGGTCATATATATGATGTTCTATACGTTCACAACAACATATATATGCACATGGAGATGAGAGAGGGAAAGAGAGAGAGAGAGATTCTCGTATTTAGGTACCAACTGGGGTTGACATAAAACTTAACTTGGTATAGTAAATTGTGTTTTAGTCCGGTATTGTCATTGGTTATAGTTTTAGTACGAGTACTCATAGTGTATGTGGACCGATTTCTTACTACTCTTGTGTTATTGTTTTCATTTTTACCTTGGACAATGTGATCACTGCCGATGAAATTTCAATCTATGAAGACATGGAATAAAAAGAATTGACAAAAGATAAAGAACAATGTAAAACTACTGTAAATCAGTTGTATAACTGATAAACCTATGATGATGAGTGTGATCTTTTGGTTGACATTCGACAATCATCAGTTTGTTGGTCCATGGTGGATAGGTGACTCTCAAAGGACTGGTCACAGATTCGTAGCTTTTCTCAGCCTCGTTACCATTGTAATTGACTAGCTGATTGATATGCCCTACTTTACCTTACCTTTGGTATTAGTACAACCAACAAGTTTACCTCTATTGCTTACCTTCTTCATGTCCCTACACTTGTACAAGTATCATCATAACGTTTCACTGCCGAGTTTGAGATTCGGTAAAAAAACATTGTAAAACTACTGTAAATCAGTTGTATAAGTGATAAACCTATGATGATGAGTGTGATCTTTTGGTTGACATTCGACAATCATCAGTTTGTTGGTCCATGGTGGATAGGTGACTCTCAACAGGGGCATTTGGTCCACTTCTATTGGGTATTTTTCATTCGTCTTGCAAGGTTTCAATCTTGGATTCCGAATACTCCAGTCATGAATGCATTTGTAGAAATAAAATCTAGAAATATCACTGCTTACTAGTTGCATCCAAGCAGCTGTTTTTACTTGGTTTTATCATGGTAGGCAGGTTTTGTAGAAAAATTATCAGCAAAAAAAGTTTCTTTCTCTGCCCCGGCAGATTACAGGAACGGCTTTGTTTGATATTTATTATCAATGAAGCTCATTTTGACGGTTACAGATGCGTTATCTGGACGTTTGCAAATTTATTTCTTGACTCTCAAAGGACTGGTCACAGATTCGTAGCTTTTCTCAGCCTCGTTACCATTGTAATTGACTAGCTGATTGATATGCCCTACTTTACCTTACCTTTGGTATTAGTACAACCAACAGGTTTACCTCTATTGCTTACCTTCTTCATGTCCCTACACTTGTACAAGTATCATCATAACGTTTCACTGCCGAGTTTGAGATTCGGTAACATTTGACTGTCGATGTTGACTCGACATTCTCGGCTGATGGTCAGATCTCCATTGGTTCTACTTGAGCAAATTTCCATTGGGCAGATGTGGGACGTCTGCTGACAACTTGAACTGTAATGCATTATCAGAGACAATAACAACCGGGCAACCACGCGCTGCTGTAAACCGTCTCAAACAATTGTTCTTGAATGTCCGTCTTCAATTCCGTCTAGATTTTCAAGTAGGTATATCGGGTCGTCCAAATGTTACGAGAAATTCCGAAAGCTACATTGATTTCACTATTTGCCTTAGTCCATTGGATAATGAATGGTCTTCTTCATAGAGGGATACAGCATGGATTTTTGTCCTGGACCAAGTTTCAAACATATTTGGTCAGCTCATGCCTGCTGCTCAATCTCTAGTATAAATGATACAATGATATTGTATTGTTGATTTATTCCAGGCAAAACTCTAGTAGTGGGATGTGTACAAGTATTGCTCATTATTCCTCTTTGTGATGTTGTTATCTAGTGCTGCGTCGGATCAACATAAACCTCGGAGCCTAATTTGCATTTTTTGATGCCTCAATACTGGTGCTCTTGTATGAAAATAAGAGAAGGGGGGGGCACCGCACTCTGCGTAGTTTCTGCATAATACATCAATTTCCGAAGTAAATTTAAATCATTATGTAAATAAATTGGGTATTTTTTACATTATTATTTTTTAGTAGCAGTACCTATAGTTACAAGCTCATACTTTAGCTATTCGCTTCGAATAAAAAACGAAATCTGTATGATGATTATGATGCTTGATTTCTTGGGGTCTACAATAAGAAATTGGTATTTTTTACTAGAAGAATAATATTGGGTATTTTTCTTTCGTCTTGCAGGGTTTCAATCTTGGATTCCGAATACTCCAGTCATGAATGCATTTGTAGAAATAAAATCTAGAAATATCACTGCTTACTAGTTGCATCCAAGCAGCTGTTTTTACTTGGTTTTATCATGGTAGGCAGGTTTTGTAGAAAAATTATCAGCAAAAAAAGTTTCTTTCTCTGCCCCGGCAGATTACAGGAACGGCTTTGTTTGATATTTATTATCAATGAAGCTCATTTTGACGGTTACAGATGCGTTATCTGGACGTTTGCAAATTTATTTCTTTTTGATGTTTTCTAACAAGTGTTCTCTGTTTTGCGTCCGTGTATCTCGACTCGTAATCTACGTCGTATATTTTTGCCAGCAAGTCTGGCTTCTGGTTTTTACAATCTGACTGTGCTCACACACTTGAAGATTTTGTTCAAAGATTATCTTGCTTGCTCTCCTTTTCACCTTTACTCTTTACTGTTGGCGTTGGCGAAAATATACTGTTTATTTTTGAACTCGCTATGGAGAATCTTCAACATTCTGCCATCGGACAAAATGTTAGTTATAATCATTTGCGCATTTTACTCGAACTGATATGTTGAACGACCTCATGCATTAAATTAATGTAGGTACGTGTCCTTTGCGCACCTGTTGTAAAAACTAATGGAATATGGAAACATTGTATGGTTGGTCAAGTTTGACATGACGGAGAAATGACAGATGTAATCTTTGGAGCTCAATATAAATTTGAAAAAATCTAGCGTTCGAGGCGGAATGGAAAAGGCCAAAAGAAATGATGATGACGGGAGAGGAGAAAATACTGGATACAGGTAAATGAGAATAGAGATATATAGGAGACGCGCTAAAGGAAGGGTGGAGAAGATATGGATTGGAACTAAGAAGACGGGAAAAGGAAAAGAAAGGGAGGTAATATTCAAGTAGAAAGGGAGGTAATATTCAAACAAGAAGGAAAAGGAATGTCAGATGAAAGAAGAAATTTCTTGAACTGTCTCTTAGATTGAAATCTCCAGACGTTGTACTTACTCAGTTCTTGAGTAAAATATTTTAGCAATGAAATTATTTTCATCGAATTATGTCTGGAGACTTGATCTTAATGGAGTTTCTCCAGGAGAAGGAGGAAAAAACACTATGCCTCACGTGCCAAGGTTTGGAAAAATTTTGAGATTTCCTTATTTTCATTTTTTACATCATAAGGAACTCAAATAGTAGGTATAAAGGACTCACTGGTTTCAGAGAGAAGGGGAAACAGATGAGCTGAAAATTTAGCCTTCAAACCAACAAAGAAGATAAAAAAAAAAGAGAGAGAGAAATCTGAAATCGAAGTTTTAAGAAGATTGACTCAAACCCATTATTAATCCCATTATACACTTGCAAGCTTGCAACGGTCTAATGGGATTACCTGCTTGTGAATAGGTCTATTAATGAGGCCGTTCTAAACTTAGAGGAGCTGAAGATGTCAAGTAAAACATTAGAGGAAGGAAGTTGAGAAATTTAATGACGTCACAAAGAAAGTGTAAAAGTGAAGAAAACGCTCAGTGAAAGTTTAACTTTCAGAGAACTTTGGCCAAGTTACTCGTACTATTACCGGCGCGGCGTTATGTTAACTGAGGCATTGCTACTTCGTCGTGATGCTTATTTTCTTGATTGACTAAATTTGTTCAGCTTGGACGAACTTGTTCCTCCCCATTATACACTTGCAAGCTTGCAACGGTCTAATGAGATTACCTGCTTGTGAATAGGTCTATTAATGAGGCCGTTCTAAACTTAGAGGAGCTGAAGATGTCAAGTAAAACATTAGAGGAAGGAAGGAATTATATCAGCAAAAGACGGAGATTATGCCGAGAAATCAAACAAATTTGCTTGGAAAATACCGAGAAATCCGGGAATCAGAAAATGTTTCCTTTGGTTTGTAGGAACTTGAAAAAAAAAGTGTCCTTAGTCGAAGTGAGGTTTCATTTTAGTGGGATAGTAGGTACTGCTTCATAAACCTCCCGATCTACAGTCTCAAACAATAGTAATTTTATTATTATTAATAATAATATATGTACAAATTTGTTCACTTCAATGCAGAAAATATAACATGAGTAAAATATATTTCGTACTGCAATGGACAGCAATGGCTGCTATCATTATAAATTAATATAATGCAGAAAGTAATTATTTTCATCAAGGTTCATTGAATAGACAGCATGTTCATTTTCAAATTGCAATTCTAACATTTAATGAGATCGGTTCTGTTTTTAATTTGGGCCCAAGTACCCATGCTTTTTTTTACACAGAGAGATAGATGAAAGAAAAAGTTTCAATGAGAAAGATAAATATATTAAATGTATATGGAATGATTATCTCTTTATGATTTATTTATCTATTACCTACATGATCCCCGTTCTGATGGTCTTCACTTGCCATGTCCTGCATTTGGGTCCGACGTCTTACTTCTAATATTAATAAATCAAACACAGAGAGATAGATGAAAGAAAAAGTTCCAGTGAGAGAGATAATTATTAAATGTAAACGCAATGATTATCTCTTTATGATTTATTTATCTGTTACCTACATGATCCCCGTTCTGATGGTCTTCACTTGCCATGTCCTGCATTTGGGTCCGACGTCTTACTTCTAATATTAATAAATCAATTCATTAAGTTTCTCGCTGTGGACTGAAGGTTTTATTGTATTTTATGGCATTCTGAAAAGCCCTTATGAAGCTCGCATGTTTCAGTATAGGGTGCTGGTCAGACTTGGACTATGGAGCGCCCATTGCATGAGCGAATTACTACTTCATTTCCCCGAAGGAAAGAAAACTGACCTTTCATTCAACAGACGAATAAGTTTTATAGTCCCCACGTGGGGTGAGGGCACCCATAAAATTATACACGTACAAGTGGGTAACTAAAGAGCGTTTTTTTTTTTACTATCCGTACTTCCAGTGTGCAATATTTGGTATACTATTTTCTTTGAGGCTCTATTTTCCTTTGAAATTTATGTTTTTCCCTTTTAAATTTTCATTAGCATTAAACATCAAAATTCGATGTCTAGGATTTCTAGGAAGGGCTAAAATAATTCGAAGAGATTTGGTAAAAGCTCGCAAAATAATGGAACAGCAGTCGATGTTCGTATGTTTCAACTCATTTCTCTGAAAAAAAACTGTAAAAGGTCGAAAATTCAATTTTTACAATGAAAGAGTTCAAAGATTTGTGACGTCAGACTTAACGCAGTTGCTATTTTTGTCCGCTAGGTAGCGCCACTATGCAAGCGCGTTAGGTTTTACTATCCGTGCTTCCAGTGTGCAATATTTGGTACTATTTTCTTTGAGGCTCTATTTTCCTTTGAAATTTAAGTTTTTCCCTTTTAAATTTTCATTAGCATTAAACATCAAAATTTGATGTCTAGGATTTCTACGAAGGGCTAAAATAATTCGAAGAGATTAGGTAAAAGCTCGCAAAATAATGGAACAGCAGTCGATGTTCGTATGTTTCAACTCATTTCTCTGAAAACTCTGAAACTTGGAGAATATGTTTGCAACATTTTACGAAAATATTTCTAACCACCTCCTCACATGGAAGATACATGCATAGATAATTATAAACCTCAATGTATCACACACACTCACTGTTATTGAAAATTTTAAGAGAGAAACTGAGAAGCAGCACAGCAAGGCGAAGAGGAGAGAGAGCACTTTGTAATATACGATTAGCAAAACTCATTAAATTTCCTTCATTTTCTCGTTGAAAACGCACTCTTCCATACCGTGTGTGAGGTAACGCTAAGGTGAGTGGAAAAGAAACGAGCAAGTCTTGTGAAAAATTCTCCCTCATATTTTTCGGGTGGGAAGAGAGACACAAGTGGGACGGGGTGACACTTCAAGCAGACACATGTGAGAAAAATACCCTCTCCTCCTCCTTTACGTCAAGCGTTTTACTTAAAATCTTTAAATATATAAGGAAGGGCCTCTTTCCTTGTGCTGTGATGCGGTTTGGAAAAACAACACGCTATATCATATTTAACAATGACAAGGCAGGCAGAAGACACAAGCTTTGTAAAATTAAAACCTAAAGGCAAGGAGGAGGGAGGAGCTGACACTTGTAAAACTCATTGTATACCTACCATACCTGGGCTCGTAAATAATAAGTTTTTAAATAATAGCGACATACTCAGGGTTCAGAAGGGGGGGGGGAGAGACAACATTGAAAAGGAGGAGGAGGA